>NW_027442172.1:162500-172500 GCF_048569485.1 Anomaloglossus baeobatrachus | reverse complement strand
GCTTTTACGGCGGCGGCGTTTATAACTCTAGTCCCCGGCTTTTGGGCCTAGGACGCCGGCAGCTCCGATTGTTCCCGCCCCCACCCTGTCAATCAGGGTAGGGGAGAGACGCTGTTTCACGGCAGCGAGGAGGGCTGGAGCCTGATTTACATGCTCCAGCCCTCTCACTAGGCACAGAGGGAAGCAGGCTTCCCGCTCTTGGTCAGGAACGCCCAGGGCCCGCCCCCCTTCTTCTCTCAGGACGCCGGCAGCCATTACATGCATGTCTGGCTGGAGGAAGGCCGCAAGGCTCTGGGAGACCTAGACTGAGGGGCTTTGGAAGACCACACACCCGCTCTTAAGCGGGCGGTAAGCGGCTTTTCAGCTGGCCCCTCTCGTGCCTCAGTGTATGTTAGTGTATTGTGTCACTGGACATAGATATTTATTGATTTCTTGCACTGTGAGGTCGCTTCCTGGCTGAATACCCCAGATCGCTCTGAGGAGGCAGCAACATGTCATCCACAAGACGCAAAGCTGCCAAGGCTAGGGCTGTGTGCACTGCGTGTGCTGCATGTGGGGCTGCTCTACCAGCAGGCTCCAAGGACCCCCATTGTGTGCAATGCTCAGATCCGGTGCTGCTTCGCCAGCCGGAGTCAGGAGAGATAGTGACCCAGGCTGAGACGCCTGTAAGTCCTGCCCCGGTGTCGGGGACAGACTTTGCAGTTTTTGCGGTTAATATGTCTGTGACTATGGCAAAAATCTTGGAAACTTTGCAATCCATGCATGGGGCTCAGTCTATGGACACGGCGAGGTCTATGTCCTCTAATCCTCCGCAGTTGGATTTAATCCAGACTGCAAGGGGGTCCCCGGCTTCTCAGGATGAGTATAATGACTCAGATGATTGCCCCAGCCACCCCAAGCGGGCTCGCTGGGAAAGACCCTCAACGTCATCACACTGCTCAGGGTCTCAGCGCAATCAGTCTCCCTGTGATGTGTCTGAAGAGAGTGATCAGGAGTCTAATCCTGGAACCCCTCTCAATCTGGATACCCCGGATGGGGACGCCATGGTAAACGATCTTATCTCAGCCATCAATAGGCTGTTAGATATTTCTCCCCCAGCCCCTTCAGCAGAAGAGGCAGCGGCAGAGCAGGAGAAATTTCGTTTCCTCTATCCCAAGCGTAAATTAAGTGCTCTGTTGGATCACTCTGACTTCAGAGAATCAATCCAGAAACACGACGCTCATCCAGAAAAGCGTTTCTCTAAACGTTCTAAGGATACCCGTTATCCTTTCCCCCCTGATGTGGTCAAGCGCTGGACCCAGTGTCCAAAGGTGGACCCCCCGATTTCCAAGCTTGCAGCTAGATCCATAGTTGCAGTGGAGGATGGCGCTTCACTTAAGGATGCCAATGACAGACAGATGGACCTTTGGTTAAAATCTGTCTATGAAGCTATCGGCGCGTCGTTTGCTCCAGCATTCGCAGCCGTATGGGCACTCCAAGCTATTTCAGCTGGTTTAGCAAAAGTGGATGCTATCTTACATCCAGCGGTGCCGCAAGTGGCGTCCCTTACCTCGCAGATGTCCGCGTTTGCGTCTTACGCTATCAATGCGGTCCTAGAATCTACCAGCCGCACCTCAATGGCGTCTGCCAATTCGGTAGTTTTGCGCAGAGCATTGTGGTTAAAGGACTGGAAAGCAGATGCTGGTTCCAAAAAATGTTTAACCAGCTTGCCTTTATCTAGAGATAGACTGTTTGGCGAGCCATTGGCTGACATCATTAAACAGTCCAAGGGTAAAGACTCCTCTTTACCCCAGCCCAGATCAAGCAAACCTCAGCAGAGAAAGTGGCAGCAGAAGTTTCAGTCCTTTCGAGGTTCGGGCAAAACACAATTCTCCTCGTCCAAAGGGACTCAGAGGACGCAAAGAAACTCAGATTCCTGGCGGGCTCATTCACGCCCCAAGAAAGCAAATGGAGGAACCGCTTCCAAAGCGGCTACCTCATGACTTCCAGTCCCCTCCCTCCGCATCTCCGGTCGGGGGCAGGCTCTCCCGCTTTTACGACACTTGGATGTCACAGGTCAAAGACCGGTGGGTGACAGACATTTTGTCGCGCGGGTACAGAATCGAGTTCAGTTCTCGTCCTCCAGCTCGGTTCTTCAGAACCTCCCCACATCCAGACCGTGTAGATGTCCTGCGGCAGGCGGTGGACTCCCTAAGAGCGGAAGGAGTAGTGGTTCCTGTACCGTCTCAGGAACAAGGGAGAGGGTTTTACTCCAATCTCTTTGTGGTGCCAAAAAAGGACGGCTCGTTCCGTCCTGTTCTGGACCTAAAACTGCTCAACAAACATGTGCACGCCAGACGGTTCCGGATGGAAACCCTCCGTTCTGTCATTGCCTCAATGTCTCAAGGAGACTTCCTTGCCTCAATAGACATCAAAGATGCTTATCTCCACGTGCCAATTGCTACAGAACATCAACGTTTTTCTACGTTTTGTGATAGGAGACGACCATCTTCAGTTCGCAGCTCTGCCATTCGGTCTGGCGACAGCCCCCGGGTCTTCACCAAGGTCATGGCGGCGGTGGTAGCAGTCTTGCACTCTCAGGGACACTCGGTGATCCCTTACCTAGACGATCTACTTGTCAAGGCACCCTCTCAAGAGGCATGCCAACTCAGTCTACAGGCTACGCTGGAGACTCTCCAGACTTTTGGATGGATCATCAACTTTCCAAAGTCAAATCTGTCACCGACACAGTCACTAACGTATCTTGGCATGGAGTTCCATACTCGAGCAGCGAGAGTGAAGCTTCCGCTAAACAAGCAGCGGGTCCCCTACAGACAGGGGTGCAATCTCTCCTTCAGGGCCAGTCGCACCCCTTACGGCGCCTCATGCACTTCCTAGGGAAGATGGTGGCAGCCATGGAAGCAGTTCCCTTTGCGCAGTTTCATCTGCGTCCACTTCAATGGGACATTCTCCGCCAATGGGACGGGAAGACGACTTCCCTAGACAGGAAAGTCTCTCTTTCCCAGACGGCCAAGGACTCTCTACAATGGTGGCTCCTTCCACCTCATTGTCTCAGGGAAGATCCTTCCTGCCCCCCATCCTGGGCAGTGGTCACGACAGATGCGAGTCTGTCGGGGGTGGGGAGCAGTGTTTCTACACCACAGGGCTCAGGGGACGTGGACTCCGCAAGAGTCCACCCTTCAGATCAATGTTCTGGAAATCAGGGCAGTGTATCTTGCCCTACTAGCCTTTCAACAGTGGCTGGAAGGAAAGCAGATCCGAATCCAGTCGGACAACTCCACAGCGGTGGCATACATCAACCACCAAGGAGGGACGCGCAGCCGGCAAGCCTTTCAGGAAGTCCGGCGCATTCTGAATTGGGTGGAGGACACAGCATCCACCATCTCCGCGGTTCACATCCCAGGCGTAGAAAACTGGGAAGCAGACTTCCTCAGTCGCCAGGGTATGGACGCAGGGGAATGGTCCCTTCACCCGGACGTGTTTCAGGAAATCTGTCGCCGCTGGGGGGTGCCGGACGTCGACCTAATGGCGTCTCGGCACAACAACAAGGTCCCGGCATTCATGGCGCGGTCGCGCGATCAAAGAGCTCTGGCGGCAGACGCCTTGGTGCAAGATTGGTCGCAGTTCCGCCTCCCATATGTATTCCCGCCTCTGGCACTCTTGCCCAGAGTACTACGCAAGATCAGATCCGATTGCAGCCGTGTCACGAACAGCCGGGGAAGTCCCTCAGAAATCCGCAGCTGTTCACTGATTTGTTACACACGACTACTCTCTAGCGCCCCCCCTTGTCTGCAGGCCACTTTTGGTACTGCAGGACAATGCATAAGATGAGGCTGCTGAGCTGATAATGCCAAAATATTGGAGGTCTCACAGCAAGGGTAAATGTATATCTCTGATTCCTGCTAATGGAATATTTATATACCTCGGTACCCTTAATGATAGCACTCCAATAATTCTATGCAATAACAATTACGCTGCCACCACCCAGACTTTCTACAGGTAGCTGGGAACCCGTTTCAGATAGCATAAGGCCCTTCGGGGTTTTGGATTCGTATATAAAGCATAAGGAAAGAAACTCTTAAATTTTTATATATTTAATCCGAAAATAGGCAGTGTTTAAAGAATATACAAGAATTTACAAAAGGGAACAATACACATTACGGCGTAACAGTTACATTAAAATAAAAGGTATAAACGTGAAACTTACTAAGCTTCTGCCATAGAAGTGACGTCTGCTTAGGGAGTAGGAGGGAACTCCAAGAGATGTTAGAATCGGCCAGCATCACCCTTCATGATGCCCCTCCCCGTGCCGACTGCCCCAGAACGAAGCTGTTCCTATTATACCATTAGGTAGCCCCATTAGGTAGCCCCCCTTACTCTGTGACATCATTTTATGGTCTCTTGTGGGCTGTGCTCTGATGTTCACAGAGTTCCATAATTCTAGGGTTTTTCATATCTTTGCTCCTGGGTCACACAGGTGAAAGATATTAGCGTCATATTTAATATCTCGATTTTACAGTTACATTGATACCAAACACAACGCCTCTAGCACAATTTTAGTGGCCAATACTAATTGGTCAAGATTCTGACGATCTCCCCGTCAGGTGAGACGGTGCGCTGGGTTCCGCACGATGCAGGGATTCTGGCAATGTGTTTTTCATCTTTCTAGCATTAAAGTTGCACTTCAAAACCTGCTTTGGGAGTTTTCCCGCCAATATTACAAAGAATTGTCTTTCTCTGCAGCTTTTGGCTTTTCTTCTACCATCACCCAAAGTCATAAATACCTTAAGCTTCCAGGCCAATCAGATAATCGTCATGACGATCTCTGGCTGATGGTGGACAGGAGGGGGATGGAGACCCTTCAATAGTTCTACATGACACCTCCCCCTTTTTGAGGTAGCATGGGAGATTGATTTGCCAATCGTCTCCTAAGCCTACCTCGCTGGCATCCCCCTGCCGGGACAGCCCATCAGCGTTGCCATGCTCAACACCCTTCCTGTGTTGAATGGTAAAGTCATACTGCTGTAGTGCCAAGCTCCACCGCAGTAGCTTACCATTGTCGCCGGCCACCCGATGTAGCCAGCTGAGAGGGTTGTGGTCTGTCACTATGGTGAAGTTGCGTCCATATAGGTAGGGCTGCAGTTTCCGCAGGGCCCACACTATAGAGAGGCACTCCTTCTCCACAGTGGCGTAGGCCACTTCCCGGGGTAAGAGCTTGCGGCTGAGAAACATCACCGGATGCTCTTCTCCCTTCCCATTTACCTGGCTGAGTACTGCACCAAGGCCAAACGCACTGGCATCTGTCTGAACTATGAACCGTCGGGTGAAGTCCGGGGCTTGTAGGATTGGGGAACTGGCGAGGGCAGCTTTTAGTGCCCTGAAGGACCGTTCACAGTCATCTGTCCAGGTGACTACTTGCGGTAGCTTCTTTTTGGTGAGGTCCGTCAACGGCTTAGCAAGAGCACTATAGTTAGGAACGAACTTCCTATAGTACCCTGCCGTACCCAAGAAGGACATCACCTGCTTCTTTGACTTGGGGGTAGGCCAGGAGGTGATGGCATCAACCTTCCCTGGCTCTGGTTTCAGGGTCCCGCCACCCACTCTGTGTCCAAGGTACTGTACCTCCGTCATGCCGATCTGACACTTCCCTGGCTTTATAGTCAGACCAGCGCTTTGGATCCGCCTGAGCACCTGCTCCAGGTGCCCCAGGTGTTCCTCCCAAGTGGGACTAAAGATGGCAATGTCATCCAGGTAAGCTACTGCAAACCCTCCTAGTCCCTCGAGCAGCTGGTCGACCAATCGCTGGAAAGTGGCAGGAGCATTTCTCATGCCAAAGGGCATGACGAGGATTCATACAGCCCGAATGGGGTGATGAAGGCGGACCTTTCCTGTGCTTCCTTGGACATAGGAATCTGCCAGTACCCTCGACTCAGGTCCATGATGGTCAGGTACTGGGCCCCGGCTAAGCAATCCAGTAACTCGTCGATGCGTGGCATTGGGTACGCATCGGGTGCTGTGATTGCATTTAGCCTCCTGTAGTCCACACAAAACCGGGTTGTCCGGTCCTTTTTGGGAACCAAGACTACAGGCGAGGCCCATGCACTTTTGGACCTCTGGATCACTCCCAGGACTAGCATTTCATCGATCTCCCTTTTTATGTCCTTTTGTACCTCTAGGGAGACACGGTATGGGGGTTGACGAACTGGGGAATGACTCCCTGTGTCCACCTGGTGGGTGGCTAGGGATGTCTTCCCTGGGACATTCGTGAAGGTCATCAGGTAGGGCCGGAATACCTCCCGCAGCTGGGACTTTTGGTCCAAGGATAGCTGTGGGTTGAATGCCGCCTCCTCGATAGACCCTCCATCCCGGGCTGAGGCGAGCAAGTCCACCAAGACTTCACTTTCGCCTTCCTCGGGAAGACTACACACAGGAAGAGCAAAGGCTTCCCTGTCATGATGAGCTTTCATCATGTTGACATGGAAGACCTTTTGCCTCTTCCTGGCATGGTCGATGGTGACCACATAGTTTACGTCATTGAGGCGCTGATGCACCAGGTATGGACCCTCCCAGGCCGCCTGAAGCTTGTTCTGGGTCATTGGGACCAGGACCCACACCTTCTGACCCACTTCATACACCCGCTCTCGAGCGTGTTGGTCGTACCATCGCTTCTGGCTGGCCTGGGCTTGCGCCATATTCTCATGCACCATCTGCGTCATTGACTGCATTTTGTCACGGAGCCGAATGACATACTCCACAACGGACACTTCTGGGGAATTCAGTTCCTCTTCCCAGGATTCCCTTACCAGACCAAGAGGCCCCCGGACTCGTCTGCCATACAGGAGCTCGAAGGGGGAAAACCCCGTTGAGGCCTGTGGTACCTCTCTGTAGGCAAACAGCAGGTGTGAGAGATACCGCTCCCAGTCGCGTCCATGTGACTCAACCAGCATCTTAAGCATCTGCTTAAGTGTACCATTAAATCGCTCACACAAACCATTGGTCTGTGGGTGATAAGCGCTTGATATCAGATGCCGCACCTGCATTTTCTTACAGAGAGCCTCCATTAGACGAGACATGAACTGAGTCCCCTGGTCGGTAAGCATCTCCCTGGGAAATCCTACTCGGGAGAATATGGTCAAGAGGGCATCTGCCACCTTATCGGCTCTAACTGAGGACAGAGCCACTGCCTCCGGATACCGGGTAGCATAGTCTACCACAGTAAGGACGAACCGTTTTCCAGAGCTGCTGGGGACGGCCAGAGGCCCGACAATGTCCACAGCGACCCTCTGGAAAGGCTCCTCTATCACCGGCAAAGAGATCAGGGGAGCTTTGGGAGCAGGCCCTGACTTTCCCACTCTTTGACATGTGATACAGGAGCGGCAGTAGTTGGCAACATCTGTCCCCATTTTGGGCCAATAGAAGTGGTGAGACAGCCGGGCCTTGGTTTTGCTAACCCCCAAGTGTCCGGCAAGTGGGATCTCATGGGCAATCCGCAGCAACTCACTCCTAAAGCGGTGAGGCACCACCAGCTGTTTTTCCTTCAGCCACTCTTGTTGGGGGTTACAGGGAATTGTCTCCCGGTACAACTTTCCCTGGTCCCAGAATACCCTCTCCTTATCGGTCTCGGAAGAGGGCTTCTCTGCGAGGTCCCTTAACGTCTCTAGACTGGCATCAGTTCGTAGAGCCACCTGAAACTCTTGGCTAGAAGCAGCCAAAAGTGACGTTAAGGTTCCAACCTCACCGGGACCCTCTGGGACCTGCTCTGGGTCCATCACCAGTTCCGTTATCCCTCTGGGTGAAGAGGTGTCAGAAGGCAGGGTTTCATTTGCGTTCTGGGCACTCTGACTGCGGGTGACAGCACCGATGAAGGCTGTCTCCCCGGGGAATAACCACTCTTCCCCATCAGCCTGACAGGTACTACTAGCTGTGTCACTGTCCGCTGTGACACTGCTCAGCTGCATTTGACCACTGTCCTCGTGGTTCTCATGTCTGCCTCCATCTCTGTCAGCACAGACACTTGCTACCTTGGGGTCGTCCTCAGCCACGTCACCCTGCCGCGTGGCATGGCTGAGTTCCCCTGTACAAATCTCCACATTATTACCATGCACAACATTTGTAATTACGTTCTGGATATCCGCATTCGGGTCGCATGACTTATCAACAACATTTGCATCACATGATTTAACAACATTTGCATCACATGACTGATCAACAACATTTGTATCACCTGACTTTTTGGATTCGGGAGGATCATCAGGGAGAAATTGTGCAACTAATCGCCCCAGATCAGTCCCCAATAAAACATTGGTTGGTAGATGTTCATCCACCCCCACTTCCCTCAACCCTCTCCCAGCACCCCAGTCGAGGGGAATCAGGGCCATTGGGAAGGAGTGGTGGACACCCCCCGCCAAGGCGACAGTCAGGAGTTTTCCCGGGATAAAGTTTTCAGGGGGTACCAGTTCAGGGCGGACCAGTGTTCTGTCGGCCCCAGTGTCCTTGAGCCCCACAGTGGGGGTTCCGCCTACGGTGACGGGGTGTAGGTTTTCGCAGGCCCTACCACCCGCCTTCCTTGCCAAAAGGACAGTTCCAGTGGGCCCTTGGGCCTTGGATGTGGGGTTCCTCTTCTGCCTCTCTGGGCAACCAGAGCTGAGGTGTCCAGGCAGGTTGCAGGAAAAACACCTGCGAGTGTCAGAGGTGGGCCGGGCACTGGTGGATGAAACAGGACCTACGGGAGGTCGGCTGGTAGGGGCAGGGGTGGTTGTAGTTGTCATCTTACCCCCTTTCCAGCTAGTGGTGGACGGCTTCCGCACCTCCGATGCACGGTTGGCCACATAGGCGTCGGCAATCTGGGCTGCTTTTGAGGCCTCCTTGGGCTCTCGGTCCATAACAAACTGTCGAACCTCCACAGGACAGACATGTAGGAGTTGGTCCTTCACCATGAGGTCCTTTAACTCCTCAAAGGTTGTAACGGACAGTCCTTGGATCCACTGGTCAAAGGTGCGCTGGAGCCCACCCTCCAAATCGCTGTAGCTGTCATGAGGTCCGAGCTGGAGGGTCCGGAATTTTTTTCGGTACACCTCTGGAGTCAGCTGATACTTCCGTACTAGGGCCTGCTTTATGGCCCCATAGTCTCCACTCTGCTCTTGAGGGAGACTGGCAAACGCGTCCAGGGCCTTGCCTCGCAGCCCTGGGGTTAAGTATTGTGCCCATTGTGTTGAGGGCAACTGGTACTGCAAGCAAGTCTTTTCAAATCCCGTCAGAAAGCTGTCCAAATTCCCGTCCTTTTCCATCACAGGAAAGTGCTCCGGTCGGGGCTTAAAGCTGCTGGCATTATTGGACTCACCGTTTAGTGAGGAAGATGTCTGCTGCCGGGCTTTGAGGACATTCAATTCATGGTCTCTCTGGGCTTGGCGCTCTCGCTCGGCTCGCTCAGCCTCTCGCTCGGCTCTCTCAGCCTGAGCCTGGCGCTCAGCTCTCTCAGCCTGGGCCTGGCGCTCGGCTCTCTCAGCCTCTCGATATTGCTGAATGAGGTCCAGCCGTCCCTGCCGGTCCTCGGCAGTGAACTGTTGTAGGGCCATTTGCAGGTAGGAGTCCATGTTGCCCTGGTCACTGCTCTGGCTCGCAGTTGATGGTGGGGATTCTGCAGCAGTCCCATCCTGGGCTTGGCTTGCCTCCCCTTCTTCAGCACTGGGGAAACGGACATGCTCTGCGTCCCATTGTAAAAGTTCTTTAATGAGGTCCTGCCTCGTTTTGCCATGGCCATCAATCAACTTGGATCTGCAGAGTGCAGCAAGAACTTCCTTCTTCTGCTGATTGTACCAGGCTTCTGACACAGGATCCATTATTGCCAAATAAAAGATAGGATAGAAAACAAGAGAGAAGGGGAGGGGGTAACTGCTACACGTACAGTATTGTTCCAGGTATATTTAAACACTGAGTTCAATCCTCAAAACTTTTGCAAGTTTTTAGTGACAGGGATGATTGCTCAAACCAGATCACTAAT
>NW_027442172.1:145000-157500 GCF_048569485.1 Anomaloglossus baeobatrachus | reverse complement strand
ATTAAGGGTACCGAGGTATATAAATATTCCATTAGCAGGAATCAGAGATATACATTTACCCTTGCTGTGAGACCTCCAATATTTGGCATTATCAGCTCAGCAGCCTCATCTTATGCATTGTCCTGCAGTACCAAAAGGGGCCTGCAGACAAGGGGGGCGCTAGAGAGTAGTCGTGTGTAACAAATCAGTGAACAGCTGCGGATTTCTGAGGGACTTCCCCGGCTGTTCGTGACAAATTGGTGGCAAGCGGTGGGATATATAAAGCATTAGTGATCTGGTTTGAGCAATCATCCCTTTCACTAAAAACTTGCAAAAGTTTTGAGGATCGAACTCAGTGTTTAAATATACCTGGAACAATACTGTACGTGTAGCAGTTACCCCCTCCCCTTCTCTCTTGTTTTCTATCCTATCTTTTATTTGGCAATTATGGAGGCTGTGTCAGAAGCCTGGTACAATCAGCAGAAGAAGGAAGTTCTTTCTGCACTCTGCAGATCCAAGTTGATTGATGGCCATGGCAAAACGAGGCAGGACCTCATTAAAGAACTTTTACAATGGGACGCAGAGCACGTTCATTCCCCCAGTGCTGAAGAAGGGGAGGCAAGCCAAGCCCAGGATGGGACTGCTGCAGAATCCCCACCATCAACTGCGAGCCAGAGCAGTGACCAGGGCAACATGGACTCCTACCTGCAAATGGCCCTACAACAGTTCACTGCCGAGGACCGGCAGGGACGGCTGGACCTCATTCAGCAATATCGAGAGGCTGAGAGAGCCGAGCGCCAGGCCCAGGCTGAGAGAGCTGAGCGCCAGGCTCAGGCTGAGAGAGCCGAGCGAGAGGCTGAGCGAGCCGAGCGAGAGCGCCAAGCCCAGAGAGACCATGAATTGAATGTCCTCAAAGCCCGGCAGCAGACATCTTCCTCACTAAACGGTGAGTCCAATAATGCCAGCAGCTTTAAGCCCCGACCGGAGCACTTTCCTGTGATGGAAAAGGACGGGAATTTGGACAGCTTTCTGACGGGATTTGAAAAGACTTGCTTGCAGTACCAGTTGCCCTCAACACAATGGGCACAATACTTAACCCCAGGGCTGCGAGGCAAGGCCCTGGACGCGTTTGCCAGTCTCCCTCAAGAGCAGAGTGGAGACTATGGGGCCATAAAGCAGGCCCTAGTACGGAAGTATCAGCTGACTCCGGAGGTGTACCGAAAAAAATTCCGGACCCTCCAGCTCGGACCTCATGACAGCTACAGCGATTTGGAGGGTGGGCTCCAGCGCACCTTTGACCAGTGGATCCAAGGACTGTCCGTTACAACCTTTGAGGAGTTAAAGGACCTCATGGTGAAGGACCAACTCCTACATGTCTGTCCTGTGGAGGTTCGACAGTTTGTTATGGACCGAGAGCCCAAGGAGGCCTCAAAAGCAGCCCAGATTGCCGACGCCTATGTGGCCAACCGTGCATCGGAGGTGCGGAAGCCGTCCACCACTAGCTGGAAAGGGGGTAAGATGACAACTACAACCACCCCTGCCCCTACCAGCCGACCTCCCGTAGGTCCTGTTTCATCCACCAGTGCCCGGCCCACCTCTGACACTCGCAGGTGTTTTTCCTGCAACCTGCCTGGACACCTCAGCTCTGGTTGCCCAGAGAGGCAGAAGAGGAACCCCACACCCAAGGCCCAAGGGCCCACTGGAACTGTCCTTTTGGCAAGGAAGGCGGGTGGTAGGGCCTGCGAAAACCTACACCCCGTCACCGTAGGCGGAACCCCCACTGTGGGGCTCAAGGACACTGGGGCCGACAGAACACTGGTCCGCCCTGAACTGGTACCCCCTGAAAACTTTATCCCGGGAAAACTCCTGACTGTCGCCTTGGCGGGGGGTGTCCACCACTCCTTCCCAATGGCCCTGATTCCCCTCGACTGGGGTGCTGGGAGAGGGTTGAGGGAAGTGGGGGTGGATGAACATCTACCAACCAATGTTTTATTGGGGACTGATCTGGGGCGATTAGTTGCACAATTTCTCCCTGATGATCCTCCCGAATCCAAAAAGTCAGGTGATACAAATGTTGTTGATCAGTCATGTGATGCAAATGTTGTTAAATCATGTGATGCAAATGTTGTTGATAAGTCATGCGACCCGAATGCGAATATCCAGAACGTAATTACAAATGTTGTGCATGGTAATAATGTGGAGATTTGTACAGGGGAACTCAGCCATGCCACGCGGCAGGGTGACGTGGCTGAGGACGACCCCAAGGTAGCAAGTGTCTGTACCGACAGAGATGGAGGCAGACATGAGAACCACGAGGACAGTGGCCAAATGCAGCTGAGCAGTGTCACAGCGGACAGTGACACAGCCAGTAGTACCTGTCAGGCTGATGGGGAAGAGTGGTTATTCCCCGGGGAGACAGCCTTCATCGGTGCTGTCACCCGCAGTCAGAGTGCCCAGAACGCAAATGAAACCCTGCCTTCTGACACCTCTTCACCCAGAGGGATAACGGAACTGGTGATGGACCCAGAGCAGGTCCCAGAGGGTCCCGGTGAGGTTGGAACCTTAACGTCACTTTTGGCTGCTTCTAGCCAAGAGTTTCAGGTGGCTCTACGAACTGATGCCAGTCTAGAGACGTTAAGGGACCTCGCAGAGAAGCCCTCTTCCGAGACCGATAAGGAGAGGGTATTCTGGGACCAGGGAAAGTTGTACCGGGAGACAATTCCCTGTAACCCCCAACAAGAGTGGCTGAAGGAAAAACAGCTGGTGGTGCCTCACCGCTTTAGGAGTGAGTTGCTGCGGATTGCCCATGAGATCCCACTCGCCGGACACTTGGGGGTTAGCAAAACCAAGGCCCGGCTGTCTCACCACTTCTATTGGCCCAAAATGGGGACAGATGTTGCCAACTACTGCCGCTCCTGTATCACATGTCAAAGAGTGGGAAAGTCAGGGCCTGCTCCCAAAGCTCCCCTGATCTCTTTGCCGGTGATAGAGGAGCCTTTCCAGAGGGTCGCTGTGGACATTGTCGGGCCTCTGGCCGTCCCCAGCAGCTCTGGAAAACGGTTCGTCCTTACTGTGGTAGACTATGCTACCCGGTATCCGGAGGCAGTGGCTCTGTCCTCAGTTAGAGCCGATAAGGTGGCAGATGCCCTCTTGACCATATTCTCCCGAGTAGGATTTCCCAGGGAGATGCTTACCGACCAGGGGACTCAGTTCATGTCTCGTCTAATGGAGGCTCTCTGTAAGAAAATGCAGGTGCGGCATCTGATATCAAGCGCTTATCACCCACAGACCAATGGTTTGTGTGAGCGATTTAATGGTACACTTAAGCAGATGCTTAAGATGCTGGTTGAGTCACATGGACGCGACTGGGAGCGGTATCTCTCACACCTGCTGTTTGCCTACAGAGAGGTACCACAGGCCTCAACGGGGTTTTCCCCCTTCGAGCTCCTGTATGGCAGACGAGTCCGGGGGCCTCTTGGTCTGGTAAGGGAATCCTGGGAAGAGGAACTGAATTCCCCAGAAGTGTCCGTTGTGGAGTATGTCATTCGGCTCCGTGACAAAATGCAGTCAATGACGCAGATGGTGCATGAGAATATGGCGCAAGCCCAGGCCAGCCAGAAGCGATGGTACGACCAACACGCTCGAGAGCGGGTGTATGAAGTGGGTCAGAAGGTGTGGGTCCTGGTCCCAATGACCCAGAACAAGCTTCAGGCGGCCTGGGAGGGTCCATACCTGGTGCATCAGCGCCTCAATGACGTAAACTATGTGGTCACCATCGACCATGCCAGGAAGAGGCAAAAGGTCTTCCATGTCAACATGATGAAAGCTCATCATGACAGGGAAGCCTTTGCTCTTCCTGTGTGTAGTC
This sequence comes from Anomaloglossus baeobatrachus, assembly GCF_048569485.1. Taxonomy (NCBI): domain Eukaryota; kingdom Metazoa; phylum Chordata; class Amphibia; order Anura; family Aromobatidae; genus Anomaloglossus; species Anomaloglossus baeobatrachus. Next base: position 153,653 of record NW_027442172.1, on the reverse strand, counting down.
TTCCCGAGGAAGGCGAAAGTGAAGTCTTGGTGGACTTGCTCGCCTCAGCCCGGGATGGAGGGTCTATCGAGGAGGCGGCATTCAACCCACAGCTATCCTTGGACCAAAAGTCCCAGCTGCGGGAGGTATTCCGGCCCTACCTGATGACCTTCACGAATGTCCCAGGGAAGACATCCCTAGCCACCCACCAGGTGGACACAGGGAGTCATTCCCCAGTTCGTCAACCCCCATACCGTGTCTCCCTAGAGGTACAAAAGGACATAAAAAGGGAGATCGATGAAATGCTAGTCCTGGGAGTGATCCAGAGGTCCAAAAGTGCATGGGCCTCGCCTGTAGTCTTGGTTCCCAAAAAGGACCGGACAACCCGGTTTTGTGTGGACTACAGGAGGCTAAATGCAATCACAGCACCCGATGCGTACCCAATGCCACGCATCGACGAGTTACTGGATTGCTTAGCCGGGGCCCAGTACCTGACCATCATGGACCTGAGTCGAGGGTACTGGCAGATTCCTATGTCCAAGGAAGCACAGGAAAGGTCCGCCTTCATCACCCCATTCGGGCTGTATGAATCCCTCGTCATGCCCTTTGGCATGAGAAATGCTCCTGCCACTTTCCAGCGATTGGTCGACCAGCTGCTCGAGGGACTAGGAGGGTTTGCAGTAGCTTACCTGGATGACATTGCCATCTTTAGTCCCACTTGGGAGGAACACCTGGGGCACCTGGAGCAGGTGCTCAGGCGGATCCAAAGCGCTGGTCTGACTATAAAGCCAGGGAAGTGTCAGATCGGCATGACGGAGGTACAGTACCTTGGACACAGAGTGGGTGGCGGGACCCTGAAACCAGAGCCAGGGAAGGTTGATGCCATCACCTCCTGGCCTACCCCCAAGTCAAAGAAGCAGGTGATGTCCTTCTTGGGTACGGCAGGGTACTATAGGAAGTTCGTTCCTAACTATAGTGCTCTTGCTAAGCCGTTGACGGACCTCACCAAAAAGAAGCTACCGCAAGTAGTCACCTGGACAGATGACTGTGAACGGTCCTTCAGGGCACTAAAAGCTGCCCTCGCCAGTTCCCCAATCCTACAAGCCCCGGACTTCACCCGACGGTTCATAGTTCAGACAGATGCCAGTGCGTTTGGCCTTGGTGCAGTACTCAGCCAGGTAAATGGGAAGGGAGAAGAGCATCCGGTGATGTTTCTCAGCCGCAAGCTCTTACCCCGGGAAGTGGCCTACGCCACTGTGGAGAAGGAGTGCCTCTCTATAGTGTGGGCCCTGCGGAAACTGCAGCCCTACCTATATGGACGCAACTTCACCATAGTGACAGACCACAACCCTCTCAGCTGGCTACATCGGGTGGCCGGCGACAATGGTAAGCTACTGCGGTGGAGCTTGGCACTACAGCAGTATGACTTTACCATTCAACACAGGAAGGGTGTTGAGCATGGCAACGCTGATGGGCTGTCCCGGCAGGGGGATGCCAGCGAGGTAGGCTTAGGAGACGATTGGCAAATCAATCTCCCATGCTACCTCAAAAAGGGGGAGGTGTCATGTAGAACTATTGAAGGGCCTCCATCCCCCTCCTGTCCACCATCAGCCAGAGATCGTCATGACGATTATCTGATTGGCCTGGAAGCTTAAGGTATTTATGACTTTGGGTGATGGTAGAACCAAAGCCAAAAGCTGCAGAGAAAGACAATTCTTTGTAATATTGGCGGGAAAACTCCCAAAGCAGGTTTTGAAGTGCAACTTTAATGCTAGAAAGATGAAAAACACATTGCCAGAATCCCTGCGTCGTGCGGAACCCAGCGCACCGTCTCACCTGACGAGGAGATCGACGGAATCACGACAAATTAGTATTGGCCAGTAAAATTGTGCTAGAGGCGTTGTGTTTGGTATCAATGTAACTGTAAAATCGAGATATTAAATATGACGCTAATATCTTCCACCTGTGTGACCCAGGAGCAAAGATATGAAAAACCCTAGAATTATGGAACTCTGTGAACATCAGAGCACAGCCCACAAGTGACTGTAAAATGATGTCACAGGCAAGGGGGGCTAGCAAGAGCATAAGAGACAGTTCCTGTCTTGGGGGCCCAGTCAGCACGAGGAGGGCATCATGAAGGGTGATGCTGGCCGATTCTAACATCTCTTGGAGCTCCCTCCCTCCATAAGCAGACGTCACTTCTATGGCACAAGCTTAGTAAGTTTCACATTTATACCTTTTATTTTATGTAACTGTTATGCCGTAATGTGTATTGTTCCCTTTTGTAACTTCTTGTATATTCTTTAAACACTGCCTATTTTCGGATTAAATATATAAAAATTTAAGAGTTTCTTTCCTTATGCTTTATATACGAATCCAAAACCCCGAAGGGCCTTATGCTATCTGAAACGGGTTCCCAGCTACCTGTAGAAAGTCTGGGTGGTGGCAGCGTAATTGTTATTTGTCATGTAGAACTATTGAAGGGTCTCCATCCCCCTCCTGTCCACCATCAGCCAGAGATCGTCATGACGATTATCTGATTGGCCTGGAAGCTTAAGGTATTTATGACTTTGGGTGATGGTAGAACCAAAGCCAAAAGCTGCAGAGAAAGACAATTCTTTGTAATATTGGCGGGAAAACTCCCAAAGCAGGTTTTGAAGTGCAACTTTAATGCTAGAAAGATGAAAAACACATTGCCAGAATCCCTGCGTCGTGCGGAACCCAGCGCACCGTCTCACCTGACGAGGAGATCGACGGAATCACGACAAATTAGTATTGGCCAGTAAAATTGTGCTAGAGGCGTTGTGTTTGGTATCAATGTAACTGTAAAATCGAGATATTAAATATGACGCTAATATCTTCCACCTGTGTGACCCAGGAGCAAAGATATGAAAAACCCTAGAATTATGGAACTTTGTGACCATCTCAAGCCCAGCCCACAAGTGACTGTAAAATGATGTCACAGGCAAGGGGGGCTAGCAAGAGCATAAGAGACAGTTCCTGTCTTGGGGGCCCAGTCAGCACGAGGAGGGCATCATGAAGGGTGATGCTGGCCGATTCTAACATCTCTTGGAGCTCCCTCCCTCCATAAGCAGACGTCACTTCTATGGCAGAAGCTTAGTAAGTTTCATGTTTATACCTTTTATTTTAATGTAACTGTTATGCCGTAATGTGTATTGTTCCCTTTTGTAACTTCTTGTATATTCTTTAAACACTGCCTATTTTCGGATTAAATATATAAAAATTTAAGAGTTTCTTTCCTTATGCTTTATATACGAATCCAAAACCCCGAAGGGCCTTATGCTATCTGAAACGGGTTCCCAGCTACCTGTAGAAAGTCTGGGTGGTGGCAGCGTAATTGTTATTGCATAGAATTATTGGAGTGCTATCATTAAGGGTACCGAGGTATATAAATATTCCATTAGCAGGAATCAGAGATATACATTTACCCTTGCTGTGAGACCTCCAATATTTGGCATTATCAGCTCAGCAGCCTCATCTTATGCATTGTCCTGCAGTACCAAAAGTGGCCTGCAGACAAGGGGGGCGCTAGAGAGTAGTCGTGTGTAACAAATCAGTGAACAGCTGCGGATTTCTGAGGGACTTCCCCGGCTGTTCGTGACAAATTGGTGGCAAGCGGTGGGATATATAAAGCATTAGTGATCTGGTTTGAGCAATCATCCCTTTCACTAAAAACTTGCAAAAGTTTTGAGGATCGAACTCAGTGTTTAAATATACCTGGAACAATACTGTACGTGTAGCAGTTACCCCCTCCCCTTCTCTCTTGTTTTCTATCCTATCTTTTATTTGGCAATTATGGAGGCTGTGTCAGAAGCCTGGTACAATCAGCAGAAGAAGGAAGTTCTTTCTGCACTCTGCAGATCCAAGTTGATTGATGGCCATGGCAAAACGAGGCAGGACCTCATTAAAGAACTTTTACAATGGGACGCAGAGCACGTTCATTCCCCCAGTGCTGAAGAAGGGGAGGCAAGCCAAGCCCAGGATGGGACTGCTGCAGAATCCCCACCATCAACTGCGAGCCAGAGCAGTGACCAGGGCAACATGGACTCCTACCTGCAAATGGCCCTACAACAGTTCACTGCCGAGGACCGGCAGGGACGGCTGGACCTCATTCAGCAATATCGAGAGGCTGAGAGAGCCGAGCGCCAGGCCCAGGCTGAGAGAGCTGAGCGCCAGGCTCAGGCTGAGAGAGCCGAGCGAGAGGCTGAGCGAGCCGAGCGAGAGCGCCAAGCCCAGAGAGACCATGAATTGAATGTCCTCAAAGCCCGGCAGCAGACATCTTCCTCACTAAACGGTGAGTCCAATAATGCCAGCAGCTTTAAGCCCCGACCGGAGCACTTTCCTGTGATGGAAAAGGACGGGAATTTGGACAGCTTTCTGACGGGATTTGAAAAGACTTGCTTGCAGTACCAGTTGCCCTCAACACAATGGGCACAATACTTAACCCCAGGGCTGCGAGGCAAGGCCCTGGACGCGTTTGCCAGTCTCCCTCAAGAGCAGAGTGGAGACTATGGGGCCATAAAGCAGGCCCTAGTACGGAAGTATCAGCTGACTCCGGAGGTGTACCGAAAAAAATTCCGGACCCTCCAGCTCGGACCTCATGACAGCTACAGCGATTTGGAGGGTGGGCTCCAGCGCACCTTTGACCAGTGGATCCAAGGACTGTCCGTTACAACCTTTGAGGAGTTAAAGGACCTCATGGTGAAGGACCAACTCCTACATGTCTGTCCTGTGGAGGTTCGACAGTTTGTTATGGACCGAGAGCCCAAGGAGGCCTCAAAAGCAGCCCAGATTGCCGACGCCTATGTGGCCAACCGTGCATCGGAGGTGCGGAAGCCGTCCACCACTAGCTGGAAAGGGGGTAAGATGACAACTACAACCACCCCTGCCCCTACCAGCCGACCTCCCGTAGGTCCTGTTTCATCCACCAGTGCCCGGCCCACCTCTGACACTCGCAGGTGTTTTTCCTGCAACCTGCCTGGACACCTCAGCTCTAGTTGCCCAGAGAGGCAGAAGAGGAACCCCACATCCAAGGCCCAAGGGCCCACTGGAACTGTCCTTTTGGCAAGGAAGGCGGGTGGTAGGGCCTGCGAAAACCTACACCCCGTCACCGTAGGCGGAACCCCCACTGTGGGGCTCAAGGACACTGGGGCCGACAGAACACTGGTCCGCCCTGAACTGGTACCCCCTGAAAACTTTATCCCGGGAAAACTCCTGACTGTCGCCTTGGCGGGGGGTGTCCACCACTCCTTCCCAATGGCCCTGATTCCCCTCGACTGGGGTGCTGGGAGAGGGTTGAGGGAAGTGGGGGTGGATGAACATCTACCAACCAATGTTTTATTGGGGACTGATCTGGGGCGATTAGTTGCACAATTTCTCCCTGATGATCCTCCCGAATCCAAAAAGTCATGTGATACAAATGTTGTTGATCAGTCATGTGATGCAAATGTTGTTAAATCATGTGATGCAAATGTTGTTGATAAGTCATGCGACCCGAATGCGGATACCCAGAACGTAATTACAAATGTTGTGCATGGTAATAATGTGGAGATTTGTACAGGGGAACTCAGCCATGCCACGCGGCAGGGTGACGTGGCTGAGGACGACCCCAAGGTAGCAAGTGTCTGTGCTGACAGAGATGGAGGCAGACATGAGAACCACGAGGACAGTGGTCAAATGCAGCTGAGCAGTGTCACAGCGGACAGTGACACAGCCAGTAGTACCTGTCAGGCTGATGGGGAAGAGTGGTTATTCCCCGGGGAGACAGCCTTCATCGGTGCTGTCACCCGCAGTCAGAGTGCCCAGAACGCAAATGAAACCCTGCCTTCTGACACCTCTTCACCCAGAGGGATAACGGAACTGGTGATGGACCCAGAGCAGGTCCCAGAGGGTCCCGGTGAGGTTGGAACCTTAACGTCACTTTTGGCTGCTTCTAGCCAAGAGTTTCAGGTGGCTCTACGAACTGATGCCAGTCTAGAGACGTTAAGGGACCTCGCAGAGAAGCCCTCTTCCGAGACCGATAAGGAGAGGGTATTCTGGGACCAGGGAAAGTTGTACCGGGAGACAATTCCCTGTAACCCCCAACAAGAGTGGCTGAAGGAAAAACAGCTGGTGGTGCCTCACCGCTTTAGGAGTGAGTTGCTGCGGATTGCCCATGAGATCCCACTCGCCGGACACTTGGGGGTTAGCAAAACCAAGGCCCGGCTGTCTCACCACTTCTATTGGCCCAAAATGGGGACAGATGTTGCCAACTACTGCCGCTCCTGTATCACATGTCAAAGAGTGGGAAAGTCAGGGCCTGCTCCCAAAGCTCCCCTGATCTCTTTGCCGGTGATAGAGGAGCCTTTCCAGAGGGTCGCTGTGGACATTGTCGGGCCTCTGGCCGTCCCCAGCAGCTCTGGAAAACGGTTCGTCCTTACTGTGGTAGACTATGCTACCCGGTATCCGGAGGCAGTGGCTCTGTCCTCAGTTAGAGCCGATAAGGTGGCAGATGCCCTCTTGACCATATTCTCCCGAGTAGGATTTCCCAGGGAGATGCTTACCGACCAGGGGACTCAGTTCATGTCTCGTCTAATGGAGGCTCTCTGTAAGAAAATGCAGGTGCGGCATCTGATATCAAGCGCTTATCACCCACAGACCAATGGTTTGTGTGAGCGATTTAATGGTACACTTAAGCAGATGCTTAAGATGCTGGTTGAGTCACATGGACGCGACTGGGAGCGGTATCTCTCACACCTGCTGTTTGCCTACAGAGAGGTACCACAGGCCTCAACGGGGTTTTCCCCCTTCGAGCTCCTGTATGGCAGACGAGTCCGGGGGCCTCTTGGTCTGGTAAGGGAATCCTGGGAAGAGGAACTGAATGCCCCAGAAGTGTCCGTTGTGGAGTATGTCATTCGGCTCCGTGACAAAATGCAGTCAATGACGCAGATGGTGCATGAGAATATGGCGCAAGCCCAGGCCAGCCAGAAGCGATGGTACGACCAACACGCTCGAGAGCGGGTGTATGAAGTGGGTCAGAAGGTGTGGGTCCTGGTCCCAATGACCCAGAACAAGCTTCAGGCGGCCTGGGAGGGTCCATACCTGGTGCATCAGCGCCTCAATGACGTAAACTATGTGGTCACCATCGACCATGCCAGGAAGAGGCAAAAGGTCTTCCATGTCAACATGATGAAAGCTCATCATGACAGGGAAGCCTTTGCTCTTCCTGTGTGTAGTCTTCCCGAGGAAGGCGAAAGTGAAGTCTTGGTGGACTTGCTCGCCTCAGCCCGGGATGGAGGGTCTATCGAGGAGGCGGCATTCAACCCACAGCTATCCTTGGACCAAAAGTCCCAGCTGCGGGAGGTATTCCGGCCCTACCTGATGACCTTCACGAATGTCCCAGGGAAGACATCCCTAGCCACCCACCAGGTGGACACAGGGAGTCATTCCCCAGTTCGTCAACCCCCATACCGTGTCTCCCTAGAGGTACAAAAGGACATAAAAAGGGAGATCGATGAAATGCTAGTCCTGGGAGTGATCCAGAGGTCTAAAAGTGCATGGGCCTCGCCTGTAGTCTTGGTTCCCAAAAAGGACCGGACAACCCGGTTTTGTGTGGACTACAGGAGGCTAAATGCAATCACAGCACCCGATGCGTACCCAATGCCACGCATCGACGAGTTACTGGATTGCTTAGCCGGGGCCCAGTACCTGACCATCATGGACCTGAGTCGAGGGTACTGGCAGATTCCTATGTCCAAGGAAGCACAGGAAAGGTCCGCCTTCATCACCCCATTCGGGCTGTATGAATCCCTTGTCATGCCCTTTGGCATGAGAAATGCTCCTGCCACTTTCCAGCGATTGGTCGACCAGCTGCTCGAGGGACTAGGAGGGTTTGCAGTAGCTTACCTGGATGACATTGCCATCTTTAGTCCCACTTGGGAGGAACACCTGGGGCACCTGGAACAGGTGCTCAGGCGGATCCAAAGCGCTGGTCTGACTATAAAGCCAGGGAAGTGTCAGATCGGCATGACTGAGGTACAGTACCTTGGACACAGAGTGGGTGGCGGGACCCTGAAACCAGAGCCAGGGAAGGTTGATGCCATCACCTCCTGGCCTACCCCCAAGTCAAAGAAGCAGGTGATGTCCTTCTTGGGTACGGCAGGGTACTATAGGAAGTTCGTTCCTAACTATAGTGCTCTTGCTAAGCCGTTGACGGACCTCACCAAAAAGAAGCTACCGCAAGTAGTCACCTGGACAGATGACTGTGAACGGTCCTTCAGGGCACTAAAAGCTGCCCTCGCCAGTTCCCCAATCCTACAAGCCCCGGACTTCACCCGACGGTTCATAGTTCAGACAGATGCCAGTGCGTTTGGCCTTGGTGCAGTACTCAGCCAGGTAAATGGGAAGGGAGAAGAGCATCCGGTGATGTTTCTCAGCCGCAAGCTCTTATCCCGGGAAGTGGCCTACGCCACTGTGGAGAAGGAGTGCCTCTCTATAGTGTGGGCCCTGCGGAAACTGCAGCCCTACCTATATGGACGCAACTTCACCATAGTGACAGACCACAACCCTCTCAGCTGGCTACATCGGGTGGCCGGCGACAATGGTAAGCTACTGCGGTGGAGCTTGGCACTACAGCAGTATGACTTTACCATTCAACACAGGAAGGGTGTTGAGC
>NW_027442172.1:137500-140000 GCF_048569485.1 Anomaloglossus baeobatrachus | reverse complement strand
CAGGAGCATTTCTCATGCCAAAGGGCATGACGAGGGATTCATACAGCCCGAATGGGGTGATGAAGGCGGACCTTTCCTGTGCTTCCTTGGACATAGGAATCTGCCAGTACCCTCGACTCAGGTCCATGATGGTCAGGTACTGGGCCCCGGCTAAGCAATCCAGTAACTCGTCGATGCGTGGCATTGGGTACGCATCGGGTGCTGTGATTGCATTTAGCCTCCTGTAGTCCACACAAAACCGGGTTGTCCGGTCCTTTTTGGGAACCAAGACTACAGGCGAGGCCCATGCACTTTTGGACCTCTGGATCACTCCCAGGACTAGCATTTCATCGATCTCCCTTTTTATGTCCTTTTGTACCTCTAGGGAGACACGGTATGGGGGTTGACGAACTGGGGAATGACTCCCTGTGTCCACCTGGTGGGTGGCTAGGGATGTCTTCCCTGGGACATTCGTGAAGGTCATCAGGTAGGGCCGGAATACCTCCCGCAGCTGGGACTTTTGGTCCAAGGATAGCTGTGGGTTGAATGCCGCCTCCTCGATAGACCCTCCATCCCGGGCTGAGGCGAGCAAGTCCACCAAGACTTCACTTTCGCCTTCCTCGGGAAGACTACACACAGGAAGAGCAAAGGCTTCCCTGTCATGATGAGCTTTCATCATGTTGACATGGAAGACCTTTTGCCTCTTCCTGGCATGGTCGATGGTGACCACATAGTTTACGTCATTGAGGCGCTGATGCACCAGGTATGGACCCTCCCAGGCCGCCTGAAGCTTGTTCTGGGTCATTGGGACCAGGACCCACACCTTCTGACCCACTTCATACACCCGCTCTCGAGCGTGTTGGTCGTACCATCGCTTCTGGCTGGCCTGGGCTTGCGCCATATTCTCATGCACCATCTGCGTCATTGACTGCATTTTGTCACGGAGCCGAATGACATACTCCACAACGGACACTTCTGGGGAATTCAGTTCCTCTTCCCAGGATTCCCTTACCAGACCAAGAGGCCCCCGGACTCGTCTGCCATACAGGAGCTCGAAGGGGGAAAACCCCGTTGAGGCCTGTGGTACCTCTCTGTAGGCAAACAGCAGGTGTGAGAGATACCGCTCCCAGTCGCGTCCATGTGACTCAACCAGCATCTTAAGCATCTGCTTAAGTGTACCATTAAATCGCTCACACAAACCATTGGTCTGTGGGTGATAAGCGCTTGATATCAGATGCCGCACCTGCATTTTCTTACAGAGAGCCTCCATTAGACGAGACATGAACTGAGTCCCCTGGTCGGTAAGCATCTCCCTGGGAAATCCTACTCGGGAGAATATGGTCAAGAGGGCATCTGCCACCTTATCGGCTCTAACTGAGGACAGAGCCACTGCCTCCGGATACCGGGTAGCATAGTCTACCACAGTAAGGACGAACCGTTTTCCAGAGCTGCTGGGGACGGCCAGAGGCCCGACAATGTCCACAGCGACCCTCTGGAAAGGCTCCTCTATCACCGGCAAAGAGATCAGGGGAGCTTTGGGAGCAGGCCCTGACTTTCCCACTCTTTGACATGTGATACAGGAGCGGCAGTAGTTGGCAACATCTGTCCCCATTTTGGGCCAATAGAAGTGGTGAGACAGCCGGGCCTTGGTTTTGCTAACCCCCAAGTGTCCGGCGAGTGGGATCTCATGGGCAATCCGCAGCAACTCACTCCTAAAGCGGTGAGGCACCACCAGCTGTTTTTCCTTCAGCCACTCTTGTTGGGGGTTACAGGGAATTGTCTCCCGGTACAACTTTCCCTGGTCCCAGAATACCCTCTCCTTATCGGTCTCGGAGGAGGGCTTCTCTGCGAGGTCCCTTAACGTCTCTAGACTGGCATCAGTTCGTAGAGCCACCTGAAACTCTTGGCTAGAGGCAGCCAAAAGTGACGTTAAGGTTCCAACCTCACCGGGACCCTCTGGGACCTGCTCTGGGTCCATCACCAGTTCCGTTATCCCTCTGGGTGAAGAGGTGTCAGAAGGCAGGGTTTCATTTGCGTTCTGGGCACTCTGACTGCGGGTGACAGCACCGATGAAGGCTGTCTCCCCGGGGAATAACCACTCTTCCCCATCAGCCTGACAGGTACTACTAGCTGTGTCACTGTCCGCTGTGACACTGCTCAGCTGCATTTGACCACTGTCCTCGTGGTTCTCATGTCTGCCTCCATCTCTGTCAGCACAGACACTTGCTACCTTGGGGTCGTCCTCAGCCACGTCACCCTGCCGCGTGGCATGGCTGAGTTCCCCTGTACAAATCTCCACATTATTACCATGCACAACATTTGTAATTACGTTCTGGGTATCCGCATTCGGGTCGCATGACTTATCAACAACATTTGCATCACATGATTTAACAACATTTGCATCACATGACTGATCAACAACATTTGTATCACATGACTTTTTGGATTCGGGAGGATCATCAGGGAGAAATTGTGCAACTAATCGCCCCAGATCAGTCCCCAATAAAACATTGGTTGGTAG
>NW_027442172.1:7500-130000 GCF_048569485.1 Anomaloglossus baeobatrachus | reverse complement strand
ATCGGGCCGACAGGGGTTTGAGGGTTTTTTTGTTGGTTTTTTTTATACAAGAAACCCATTTCAATTCTAGAGGAAACTGCAATTTCACCAAATGTTTGTATCCCAAAATGTACTTAGCATCACAGATGAGGAGAAAGCGGGGGTGGCCATACTAATGTCTGAACGTGCCCCTAACATCAGATATCAGATCCGCAGGAAGATATATTATACTACAAGGTACCTACAGATACTATCATACTGTGTAACGGATATGCGCCCAATGTCTCGCAGATCTCCTTACCAGAATGTTTCTGAAATCCTGCGGACTACCCCCTCCCGCCTGGGAAATTGGAGGGGAGTTTAATGCCATTTTCTCGGATGCAATGGATACGCTCTCCATAGACAAAACGCAGCAGAACAGATCACAGTTTAGGTCATCAGCAGACGCAAGGAAATGAATACGCAGATTTGATCTCTGCCGTGTGTGACCGTCCTACACTTCTCCACTCCACATGGCACTCATTCCAGAATAGATTTCTTTTTTGGCAAAATACAACCCCTCAGACTGACATTAGACACAGACATCGGGGTCAGATCCTGCGCCTGTAAGGCTCACCCTCACTCACTGACATTAGGCACAGACATCGGGGTCAGATCCTGCGCCTGTAAGGCTCACCCTCACTCACTGACATTAGGCACAGACATCGGGGTCAGATCATGCGCCCGTAAGGCTCACCCTCACTCACTGACATTAGGCACAGACATCGGGGTCAGATCCTGCGCCTGTAAGGCTCACCCTCACTCAGACTGACATTAGACACAGACATCGGGGTCAGATCCTGCGCCTGTAAGGCTCACCCTCACTCACTGACATTAGACACAGACATCGGGGTCGGATCCTGCGTCTGTAAGGCTCACCCTCACTCACTGACATTAGACACAGACATCGGGGTCAGATCATGCGCTTGTAAGGCTCACCCTCACTCAGACTGACATTAGACACAGACATCGGGGTCAGATCCTGCGCCTGTAAGGCTCACCCTCACTCACTGACATTAGACACAGACATCGGGGTCATATCCTGCGCCTGTAAGGCTCACCCTCACTCACTGACATTAGACACAGACATCGGGGTCAGATCCTGCGCCTGTAAGGCTCACCCTCACTCACTGACATTAGACACAGACATCGGGGTCAGATCCTGCGCTTGTAAGGCTCACCTTCACTCACTGACATTAGGCACAGACATCGGGGTCAGATCCTGCGCCTGTAAGGCTCACCCTCACTCACTGACATTAGGCACAGACATCGGGGTCAGATCCTGCGCCTGTAAGGCTCACCCTCACTCACTGACATTAGGCACAGACATCGGGGTCAGATCCTGCGCCTGTAAGGCTCACCCTCACTCACTGACATTAGGCACAGACATCGGGGTCAGATCCTGCGCCTGTAAGGCTCACCCTCACTCACTGACATTAGGCACAGACATCGGGGTCAGATCCTGCGCCTGTAAGGCTCACCCTCACTCACTGACATTAGACACAGACATCGGGGTCAGACCCTGCGCCTGTAAGGCTCACCCTCACTCACTGACATTAGACACAGACATCGGGGTCATATCCTGCGCCTGTAAGGCTCACCCTCACTCACTGACATTAGACACAGACATCGGGGTCAGATCATGCGCCTGTAAGGCTCACCCTCACTCAGACTGACATTAGGCACAGACATCGGGGTCAGATCCTGCGCCTGTAAGGCTCACCCTCACTCACTGACATTAGACACAGACATCGGGGTCAGATCCTGCGCCTGTAAGGCTCACCCTCACTCACTGACATTAGACACAGACATCGGGGTCAGATCCTGCGTCTGTAAGGCTCACCCTCACTCACTGACATTAGGCACAGACATCGGGGTCAGATCCTGCGCCTGTAAGGCTCACCCTCACTCAGACTGACATTAGGCACAGACATCGGGGTCAGATCCTGCGCCTGTAAGGCTCACCCTCACTCACTGACATTAGACACAGACATCGGGGTCATATCCTGCGCCTGTAAGGCTCACCCTCACTCACTGACATTAGGCACAGACATCGGGGTCGGATCCTGCGTCTGTAAGGCTCACCCTCACTCACTGACATTAGGCACAGACATCGGGGTCATATCCTGCGCCTGTAAGGCTCACCCTCACTCACTGACAATAGGCACAGACATCAGGGTCAGATCCTGCGCCTGTAAGGCTCACCCTCACTCACTGACATTAGGCACAGACATCGGGGTCAGATCCTGCGCCTGTAAGGCTCACCCTCACTCACTGACATTAGGCACAGACATCGGGGTCAGATCCTGCGTCTGTAAGGCTCACCCTCACTCACTGACATTAGACACAGACATCGGGGTCAGATCCTGCGCCTGTAAGGCTCACCCTCACTCACTGACATTAGACACAGACATCAGGGTCAGATCCTGCGCCTGTAAGGCTCACCCTCACTCACTGACATTAGGCACAGACATCGGGGTCAGATCCTGCGCCTGTAACGCTCACCCTCACTCACTGACATTAGACACAGACATCGGGGTCAGATCCTGCGCCTGTAAGGCTCACCCTCACTCACTGACATTAGGCACAGACATCGGGGTCAGATCCTGCGCCTGTAACGCTCACCCTCACTCACTGACATTAGACACAGACATCGGGGTCAGATCATGCGCTTGTAAGGCTCACCCTCACTCACTGACATTAGGCACAGACATCGGGGTCAGATCATGCGCTTGTAAGGCTCACCCTCACTCACTGACATTAGACACAGACATCGGGGTCAGATCATGCGCCTGTAAGGCTCACCCTCACTCACTGACATTAGGCACAGACATCGGGGTCAGATCCTGCGCCTGTAAGGCTCACCCTCACTCACTGACATTAGACACAGACATCGGGGTCAGATCCTGCGCCTGTAAGGCTCACCCTCACTCACTGACATTAGGCACAGACATCGGGGTCAGATCCTGCACCTGTAAGGCTCACCCTCACTCACTGACATTAGACACAGACATCGGGGTCAGATCCTGCGCCTGTAAGGCTCATCCTCACTCACTGACATTAGGCACAGACATCGGGGTCAGATCCTGCGCCTGTAAGGCTCACCCTCACTCACTGACATTAGGCACAGACATCGGGGTCAGATCCTGCGCCTGTAAGGCTCACCCTCACTCAGACTGACATTAGACACAGACATCGGGGTCAGATCCTGCGCCTGTAAGGCTCATCCTCACTCAGACTGACATTAGACACAGACATCAGGGTCAGATCATGCGCCTGTAAGGCTCACCCTCACTCACTGACATTAGACACAGACATCGGGGTCAGATCCTGCGCCTGTAAGGCTCACCCTCACTCAGACTGACATTAGACACAGACATCGGGGTCAGATCCTGCGCCTGTAAGGCTCACCCTCACTCACTGACATTAGGCACAGACATCGGGGTCAGATCCTGCGCCTGTAAGGCTCACCCTCACTCACTGACATTAGACACAGACATCGGGGTCAGATCATGCGTCTGTAAGGCTCATCCTCACTCACTGACATTAGACACAGACATCGGGGTCAGATCCTGCGCCTGTAAGGCTCACCCTCACTCACTGACATTAGGCACAGACATCGGGGTCAGATCCTGCGCCTGTAAGGCTCACCCTCACTCAGACTGACATTAGGCACAGACATCGGGGTCAGATCCTGCGCCTGTAAGGCTCACCCTCACTCAGACTGACATTAGACACAGACATCGGGGTCAGATCCTGCGCCTGTAAGGCTCACCCTCACTCAGACTGACATTAGACACAGACATCGGGGTCAGATCCTGCACCTGTAAGGCTCACCCTCACTCACTGACATTAGGCACAGACATCGGGGTCAGATCCTGCGTCTGTAAGGCTCACCCTCACTCACTGACATTAGGCACAGACATCGGGGTCAGATCCTGCGCCTGTAAGGCTCACCCTCACTCACTGACATTAGACACAGACATCGGGGTCAGATCCTGCGCCTGTAAGGCTCACCCTCACTCACTGACATTAGGCACAGACATCGGGGTCAGATCCTGCGCCTGTAACGCTCACCCTCACTCAGACTGATATTAGGCACAGACATCGGGGTCGGATCCTGCGTCTGTATGGCTCACCCTCACTCACTGACATTAGGCACAGACATCGGGGTCAGATCCTGCGCCTGTAAGGCTCACCCTCACTCAGACTGACATTAGGCACAGACATCGGGGTCGGATCCTGCGTCTGTATGGCTCACCCTCACTCACTGACATTAGGCACAGACATCGGGGTCAGATCCTGCGCCTGTAAGGCTCACCCTCACTCACTGACATTAGACACAGACATCGGGGTCAGATCCTGCGCCTGTAAGGCTCACCCTCACTCACTGACATTAGGCACAGACATCGGGGTCAGATCCTGCACCTGTAACGCTCACCCTCACTCACTGACATTAGGCACAGACATCGAGGTCAGATCCTGCGCCTGTAAGGCTCACCCTCACTCACTGACATTAGGCACAGACATCGGGGTCGGATCCTGCGCCTGTAAGGCTCACCCTCACTCACTGACATTAGGCACAGACATGGAGGTCAGATCCTGCGCCTGTAAGGCTCACCCTCACTCAGACTGACATTAGGCACAGACATCGGGGTCAGATCCTGCGCCTGTAAGGCTCACCCTCACTCAGACTGACATTAGGCACAGACATCGGGGTCAGATCATGCGCTTGTAAGGCTCACCCTCACTCACTGACATTAGGCACAGACATCGGGGTCAGATCCTGCGCCTGTAAGGCTCACCCTCACTCACTGACATTAGACACAGACATCGGGGTCAGATCCTGCGCCTGTAAGGCTCACCCTCACTCACTGACATTAGGCACAGACATCGGGGTCAGATCCTGCGCCTGTAACGCTCACCCTCACTCAGACTGATATTAGGCACAGACATCGGGGTCGGATCCTGCGTCTGTATGGCTCACCCTCACTCACTGACATTAGGCACAGACATCGGGGTCAGATCCTGCGCCTGTAAGGCTCACCCTCACTCAGACTGACATTAGGCACAGACATCGGGGTCGGATCCTGCGTCTGTATGGCTCACCCTCACTCACTGACATTAGGCACAGACATCGGGGTCAGATCCTGCGCCTGTAAGGCTCACCCTCACTCACTGACATTAGACACAGACATCGGGGTCAGATCCTGCGCCTGTAAGGCTCACCCTCACTCACTGACATTAGGCACAGACATCGGGGTCAGATCCTGCACCTGTAACGCTCACCCTCACTCACTGACATTAGACACAGACATCGGGGTCAGATCCTGCGCCTGTAAGGCTCACCCTCACTCACTGACATTAGGCACAGACATCGAGGTCAGATCCTGCGCCTGTAAGGCTCACCCTCACTCACTGACATTAGGCACAGACATCGGGGTCGGATCCTGCGCCTGTAAGGCTCACCCTCACTCACTGACATTAGGCACAGACATGGAGGTCAGATCCTGCGCCTGTAAGGCTCACCCTCACTCAGACTGACATTAGGCACAGACATCGGGGTCAGATCCTGCGCCTGTAAGGCTCACCCTCACTCAGACTGACATTAGGCACAGACATCGGGGTCAGATCCTGCGCCTGTAAGGCTCACCCTCACTCACTGACATTAGGCACAGACATCGGGGTCAGATCCTGCGCCTGTAAGGCTCACCCTCACTCACTGACATTAGGCACAGACATCGGGGTCAGATCCTGCGCCTGTAAGGCCCACCCTCACTCAGACTGACATTAGACACAGACATCGGGGTCAGATCCTGCGCTTGTAAGGCTCACCCTCACTCAGACTGACATTAGGCACAGACATGGAGGTCAGATCCTGCGCCTGTAAGGCTCACCCTCACTCACTGACATTAGGCACAGACATCGGGGTCAGATCATGCGCTTGTAAGGCTCACCCTCACTCACTGACATTAGACACAGACATCGGGGTCGGATCCTGCGTCTGTAAGGCTCACCCTCACTCACTGACATTAGGCACAGACATCGGGGTCAGATCCTGCGCCTGTAAGGCTCACCCTCACTCACTGACATTAGACACAGACATCGGGGTCGGATCCTGCGTCTGTAAGGCTCATCCTCACTCACTGACATTAGGCACAGACATCGGGGTCAGATCCTGCGCCTGTAAGGCTCACCCTCACTCACTGACATTAGACACAGACATCGGGGTCGGATCCTGCGTCTGTAAGGCTCACCCTCACTCACTGACATTAGACACAGACATCGGGGTCAGATCATGCGCCTGTAAGGCTCACCCTCACTCACTGACATTAGACACAGACATCGGGGTCGGATCCTGCGTCTGTAAGGCTCACCCTCACTCACTGACATTAGACACAGACATCGGGGTCAGATCATGCGCCTGTAAGGCTCACCCTCACTCACTGACATTAGGCACAGACATCGGGGTCAGATCCTGCGCCTGTAAGGCTCACCCTCACTCACTGACATTAGACACAGACATCGGGGTCGGATCCTGCGTCTGTAAGGCTCATCCTCACTCACTGACATTAGGCACAGACATCGGGGTCAGATCCTGCGCCTGTAAGGCTCACCCTCACTCAGACTGACATTAGACACAGACATCGGGGTCAGATCATGCGCCTGTAAGGCTCACCCTCACTCACTGACATTAGGCACAGACATCGGGGTCAGATCCTGCGCCTGTAAGGCTCACCCTCACTCACTGACATTAGACACAGACATCGGGGTCGGATCCTGCGTCTGTAAGGCTCACCCTCACTCACTGACATTAGACACAGACATCGGGGTCAGATCCTGCACCTGTAAGGCTCACCCTCACTCAGACTGACATTAGACACAGACATCGGGGTCAGATCCTGCGCCTGTAAGGCTCACCCTCACTCACTGACATTAGGCACAGACATCGGGGTCAGATCCTGCGCTTGTAAGGCTCACCCTCACTCACTGACATTAGACACAGACATCGGGGTCAGATCCTGCGCCTGTAACGCTCACCCTCACTCACTGACATTAGGCACAGACATCGGGGTCAGATCCTGCGCCTGTAAGGCTCACCCTCACTCACTGACATTAGGCACAGACATCGGGGTCAGATCCTGCGCCTGTAAGGCTCACCCTCACTCAGATTGACATTAGGCACAGACATCGGGGTCAGATCCTGCGCCTGTAAGGCTCACCCTCACTCACTGACATTAGGCACAGACATCGGGGTCAGATCCTGCGCCTGTAAGGCTCACCCTCACTCAGACTGACATTAGACACAGACATCGGGGTCAGATCCTGCTCCTGTAAGGCTCACCCTCACTCAGACTGACATTAGGCACAGACATCGGGGTCAGATCCTGCGCCTGTATGGCTCACCCTCACTCAGACTGACATTAGGCACAGACATCGGGGTCAGATCCTGCGTCTGTAAGGCTCACCCTCACTCACTGACATTAGACACAGACATCGGGGTCAGATCCTGCGCCTGTAAGGCTCACCCTCACTCAGACTGACATTAGGCACAGACATCGGGGTCAGATCCTGCGCCTGTATGGCTCACCCTCACTCACTGACATTAGGTACAGACATCGGGGTCAGATCCTGCGCCTGTAAGGCTCACCCTCACTCACTGACATTAGGCACAGACATCGGGGTCAGATCCTGCGCCTGTAAGGCTCACCCTCACTCACTGACATTAGGCACAGACATCGGGGTCGGATCCTGCGCCTGTAAGGCTCACCCTCACTCAGACTGACATTAGGCACAGACATCAGGGTCGGATCCTGCGCCTGTAAGGCTCACCCTCACTCACTGACATTAGGCACAGACATCGGGGTCAGATCCTGCGCCTGTAAGGCTCACCCTCACTCAGACTGACATTAGGCACAGACATCGGGGTCAGATCATGCGCTTGTAAGTGTGAGGAAAGAGTTAACCTTTTTCACTGACTTAGAAAATAATAGAAATTCATTCTCCCTGGCAAGACCGAACCAGACTTATTTGCGTAATAAACTATGAGACTAACTTCAAGGACGCAGAATGTTTTGACTTAGAGACGACTGAAAAACATTCTTGTAATGGAAAAAGAAACGTCATAGACTGTTATGGGAGTATAAGTCATTATATTAATTTCTCTTGCTGGGAATATGCAATCCACGCCTTAATGAATGTAGATTAATGAATATGTATGTTGCATAGTTACGCCCTAATCAACTTTGTATAACTTTGTAATGTAAACAATACCAATACACTTTCTATTCGGAGCCGCACATCTCCAGTCTTATGTGTATAACGGCGTTCGCTTGTTTTCATTGAGACGGAGTAGCAGAGGGGGGTCACCGGTACCTTCTCTGCATTCGGACATCGCTGGCAACAGCTGTGACCGTTAGGTCAACCTAACATTATCTGGCGCCCGAAAAGCAGGGACCCGTGTTTCTAATCCCAGGACGCAGTGGACTGTCTTGCCATTCAGAGGAGGAGTGGACCAGACGTGGGGACCAGAAACACCTGGCCAGGTAAGAGTTGAACCTTATTCTTCTCTTTATGCTCCCCACATCTGATCTCCCCTCTCCTCAACGTGCAAAATGGTACACTGTGAGTAGATACTGGGTTATTGGCGGGTTTCTACTGAACTCTGAGAGAGCCTTGCCAGCTGATGTTTTCTGTGCCTTGTTTGGTTGTTTGCTTGTTTGTTTCTCTGTGTTTCTCTGCCTCTCCGTGTGTCGCGTGTCTGCTCTCCTGCGCTTTACTTCTGTGCTGTTGTCCTTGTTGGTTGTAATAGATCTCATACATTAGTGAGTGTTGAAAGGGAATAGTGTACCTGCTCTGTCCAATGGATGTGATATTCACTGCCCTAGTGTTAGTGGGAATAGCCCTGTTTGCCATTGCTATCGGATATAGAGTGTATCTCTGTTACAAGAAGGGCAACCCAGCGCCATTCAACATTCTCAGCCCCCTCTGAAGTTAGGACACCACCTTTCAGTAGGAATACACATCAAGAATCAGTCTTTGGGTACTTCCAGGAAAGGTGGTTCTAGACCTCACCTTAGGTAGGAATCCAAAAGGAGTTAGTCTCTGAGTATCTCCAGGATAGGTAGGTTTAGTCCAAAGGACGTTCAAGGGTCTAAAAGCTGAAGAAGATAGAAGAAGAATGGGACAAGGAATATCAAAAGACAGAAGAGCTGGATGCACCCTGCAACATCTCATTACGTGTTATCATGGCAAAAGAACAGCCAGTCAGTCCAAGGAAGTTTTTTAAGACATTTGGATTGAAGGGGAAGGATCAATTGGACCCCAACAAATGGGACACAATAACAGCTACTAGAGCAGGAGTGATAGCAGATAAATCATGGACTAAACTGGTCAGAACTCTTTCTGACATGGCAAAAACAGCCCACGATCAAGGTTGGATATATCATGAAGAATCAGACACATGGGAGGAAGCTGGGAAGCAAGCTAATAAGGATCCGCAGCCCCCTCCGTACCTGTCAGCTACTCCTGGAACAACTTCAAAAATAGCAGGATCCCCGGAATGGACCTGCACAAACTGTAGCCAACAAAATCCGGACTGGAGTGAAACATGCCTAGCCTGTGCAGCCCCACAGCACAAGCTACAAGCCACAGCACCAGTGCCTCTCTATCCCGTAGTGGAAAGAAGAGCAAAATGCTCCAGACCCGACTAGAAACCCAGTCAGTTTTTCACGTTACCTGAACCAAATACAGGTCTCCTACAGAAGCACTTGGTTGGACATGGAAGGTTTGTGTAGAGTTAAAATGTCTCCCGAACTGTATGCCAAACTCACTGCCCACCTGGCAGGACATGTTCCGGACGATACCCGTAATGTGGAATCGGGCCAAGACTTCATGATAAGACTCAATCTTTTCTACGCCCAGGAGCAAAGAACTAAGGGCACAATGGGACCAGTGCATCAAGGTCCTGTGGAGAATGTCAGCTCATTTTACTACAGATTGATGCAGTCATTCGCAGATGAAGGGCTGGACTTACAAGCGGGTGCAATACGTCGCCTGATGGTAAGATCCTTCATGGATGGAATACATGCACCTCTGGCAGAAAGATTGAAAGCGTGCTGCCCAGAATGGAGAAACATGGAAGACATAGATCTTCTAGTCAACAAAGCAAGTGGCTTAGAAACCGACGCAAAGGATAAAAGGAGCAACAAGAAAGTTGTCATAGCAGCAGTGGACGGTGAGCCAGAAGGTACAAGAAAGAAGGCACCGACCTGCTACTATTGTGGGAGTCAGAGGACGTGATCAGAGACTGTAGAAAGAAGAAGAGGGACACTCAAAACCGACCCGAGAGTCAGGAGGAGAAGACTGCCTGACTTGCGGCAGCACGGGATAGGGATGCCAGAGGTCCATTTATACATGTCCCCCTTCACATTGGCAACAAGGAAATAAGAGCTTTGGTGGACTCAGGAGCCTCACGCTCCTGAACCCCAGGAACCTAGTGCCTGAAGGATCCATCTCATCTGAAGCTACTGTAGTATCCGGATTTGATGGACAAGCCCAGATAATCCCAATAACACATCCACTGAAGGTGAAACTGGGACCACACATGTTCGTGTCTAAATTCTTAGTGTCCCCCCTGGGTGGAGATGCCCTAGTGGGAGCAGATCTACTATCAAGACTACAAGCTCAGATTGTCTACAATGAAGATGGATCTGCTATCCTGCAAATTCCAGAAGATATCCCAGAAGAAATCCTGTGCACTCTCCAGATGATAGAAGACCGACCAGAATCTGAAGTTACACATGAAGTAAACATGGACCCAATACTTCTACAAGTTCCTGCAAAACTCTGGTCCACATCAAAAACTGACCTCGGCACACTACCCGTGCCCACAGTAAAGGTTTTAGTCAAGCCTGGAATTACGCCACCGCAGCTGAGACAATCCCCCCTCCCGCTACCTCTCGCAGTACATCTACCAGTACGTGGATGATTTACTACTGTGCTGCCCTTGTGAAGAGGAATGCTTACCTTTCTGGCAGAAGTAGGATGCAAAGCAAGCAGAGATAAATGCAGACGGTGGATTCCCAATGCGTCACTACTCATGCAACCGCTGTATGATTGCACAAAGAATGTTCCTTTCTCCCTTACAGAAGAAGCTTGACAAAACTTTCAAAAGCTCAAGGAACTAGTGATTGATGCACCTGCTCTGGCACTACCAAACTATGATCTCACCTTTAATCTGTTCGTAGCAGAGCTTCAAGGATTTGCCGTAGGAGTACTCACCCAGAAGACGGACAAACATCACATAATCGGGTACTACTCCTCTCAACTTGACAACGTCACAAAAGCAGCACCAACCTGTGTCCGTGCTGTTACAGCAGTTTCAAACATACTGCAGAAAGCATCTGAAATCTCACTCGATTTCCCGACTACCATCCTTACCAGCCATTACATCTATGCTGTTCTCAATCAAGTGCAACTGAAACACCTCTCCATGGCAAGACAAGTCAGACTCCAGTGCATGCTGTTGCTACCCCCAAACATCTCATTTGCTCGAGTTACAAGTCTAAACCTTGCTGATCTGCTGATCTTCACAAGTTTAGAAGGGGGGACAGAAGAGAGGACAGAAGAGAGTGACAAACGTACCAGCGCACCATTTGATCATGATTGTAAGGAACTCATTGAACATGAGGCAAAGCCCCTGCACAATATACAGGCAACACCGCTTACAAATCCAGACTTTGAACTTTTTGTGGATGGTAGCAGATACGCTGATGAAGCAGGCAAGTTCCACACCGGATTTGCAGTAGTGACTCTATATGCAGTCTTAGCCAAACAACCGCTACCTCCACGCACATCTGCTCATGAAGCAGAACTTCTTGCCCTCATCTGGGCAATTGAGTTTCTGGAAGAACGAACAGTGATCATCTACACGGACTCAGCCTATGCACATGGCATTGTGCACGATTTTGGCACCATCTGGCAGACAAGAGGATTCCTGACAGCAACAGGAAATCGCATCAGGCATGGAGCCTCAGTGAAGAAACTAATGGAAGTAGCCTTGATACCAAAACAGCTAGCAATCATAAAGGTTGCTGCACACACCAAGGCTCAAACACCTGAGGCAAGGGGGAAATCGCTTGGCCGATCAAACAGCAAAAGAAGCAGCCTTACTCCCTTTGAAGGAGACGGAAACAGTGTCAACGACGGAGGAAGAAATGCAGAACCTCTTTGAGACACAAGAAAACGCCTCTGAGGAAGAAAAGGCCGGATGGCGGGCCAAGGGGGCAGAAAAGGTGGAGGGGATTTGGCGCCTAAACGGACTTCCCGTCCTGCCACGCAGTTGGTTCCCTGCCATTTTCCAAGTACTCCACTACCCTACGCATGGTAGCACAAACTCAATCATGAACCAGATGCAACCATATTGGGTAGCCCCCGGCTTCAGACAATACGCCTCCCAGAGAATAAAAGCTTGTCACATCTGTCAACAACATAATCCAGGCCAGCTAACTAAAACCCCGCAAAGACACATGCCAAAGACGTTTGCCCCATTTCAAAGAGTACAAATAGACTATATACAGTTGCCAAAACATGGCATCTACGAGTTTGTACTTGTCTGTGTAGACCTCTTCTCAGGATGGCCAGAGGCCTACCCTGTCAGTTCAGCCACAGCCCGAATTACCGCAAAGAAATTGGCCTGTGAGCTGGTGCCCCGGTTTGGACTCCCTGAAGTCATAGAGTCAGACCGAGGTACTCATTTCACTGGACAAGTTTTCCAGAACACCTGTGCCCTGTTAGGCATTCAGTCAGCCTTACACACACCTTACCACCCACAGTCATCAGGGAAAGTGGAAAGGTTAAATGGGACTCTAAAGCTCAAACTAGCCAAGGCAGTGGAGGAGACTGGTAGACCATGGACAGAATGTCTCCCCATAGCTCTTTACTCTATAAGGACTACCCCGCAGGGAAAGCACAGGCTCTCACCCTTTGAAATACTCTTTGGTAGTGCACCCAGATTAGGATGCTACTTCCCGCAGGAGTTACACCTGCAATGTGATAGCCTAACGTCTTATGTTGTTTCCCTGCAGAAGAGACTAACTGAAACCCACCAAAGGGTCTACTCTTCTCTACCTGATCCTGATGCCATTCCAGGAACCCACTTGCCTGGTGACCGGGTCTACCTAAAGAAGCACGTGAAAAAGACCCTTGAGCCACGATTCGAAGGGCCTGACTGTCCAGCTGACCACTCCAACCTCCGTCAAACTTGAGGGGAGATCGACATGGGTCCATGCCAGCCACTGCAAGAAGGCCTAATACTGCTGATAAGTATTTCTATGTGTACTCCCTTTTTGGGGCCTTCTACACCATGGCAGAATTAATTTGAGACCCATCATGAAGTGTTAGCTGAAAAACTTGAGATCACAGACTGCTGGATATGTACACACGCACTTGTGACAGCCTCTTCCATGCCATACTTAGCCATACCAGTCCCAATAAACAAAGTGTTTCAATGGGGAGGCTGTTACAACAGACTATCAGTGTTCCAAGTGTTACTCTGTTTACTAGTTGCTTATGTAGTGTTCAAGTTGCTAATGGCTTTGTTTTCCCGCTGCTTGAAGCAATGTAGATGCAATGATTATTCAGCACCCATATGAAATCACTAATATGCCTTTTTTCTCTTCTCTACTCTTTCCTCTAGAAATCACCTTGGCGTATCATGATGAGACTCCTATCGAGAAGCATGCAGGCAGTCCTGGGTGACGGATGTGAGACGACACTCCCTGAGCAAACCCGCGGCTCAGAAAGTATCTGGAGGCTAGCCTGCTCTCTCTATAGTCCACAGCTTCTCGATGGCCCCCTGTCCATCAATCACGCCAATAGGGGGGATTGTGAGGAAAGAGTTAACCTTTTTCACTGACTTAGAAAATAATAGAAATTCATTCTCTCTGGCAAGACCGAACCAGACTTATTTGCGTAATAAACTATGAGACTAACTTCAAGGACGCAGAATGTTTTGACTTAGAGACGACTGAAAAACATTCTTGTAATGGAAAAAGAAACGTCATAGACTGTTATGGGAGTATAAGTCATTATATTAATTTCTCTTGCTGGGAATATGCAATCCACGCCTTAATGAATGTAGATTAATGAATATGTATGTTGCATAGTTACGCCCTAATCAACTTTGTATAACTTTGTAATGTAAACAATACCAATACACTTTCTATTCGGAGCCGCACATCTCCAGTCTTATGTGTATAACGGCGTTCGCTTGTTTTCATTGAGACGGAGTAGCAGAGGGGGGGTCACCGGTACCTTCTCTGCATTCGGACATCGCTGGCAACAGCTGTGACCGTTAGGTCAACCTAACATTATCTGGCGCCCGAAAAGCAGGGACCCGTGTTTCTAATCCCAGGACGCAGTGGACTGTCTTGCCATTCAGAGGAGGAGTGGACCAGACGTGGGGACCAGAAACACCTGGCCAGGTAAGAGTTGAACCTTATTCTTCTCTTTATGCTCCCCACATCTGATCTCCCCTCTCCTCAACGCGCAAAATGGTACACTGTGAGTAGATACTGGGTTATTGGCGGGTTTCTACTGAACTCTGAGAGAGCCTTGCCAGCTGATGTTTTCTGTGCCTTGTTTGGTTGTTTGCTTGTTTGTTTCTCTGTGTTTCTCTGCCTCTCCGTGTGTTGCGTGTCTGCTCTCCTGCGCTTTACTTCTGTGCTGTTGTCCTTGTTGGTTGTCATAGATCCCATACATCAGTGAGTGTTGAAAGGGAATAGTGTACCTGCTCTGTCCAATGGATGTGATATTCACTGCCCTAGTGTTAGTGGGAATAGCCCTGTTTGCCATTGCTATCGGATATAGAGTGTATCTCTGTTACAAGAAGGGTGACCCAGCGCCATTCAGCATTCTCAGCCCCCTCTGAAGTTAGGACACCACCTTTCAGTAGGAATACACATCAAGAATCAGTCTTTGGGTACTTCCAGGAAAGGTGGTTCTAGACCTCACCTTAGGTAGGAATACAAAAGGAGTTAGTCTCTGAGTATCTCCAGGATAGGTAGGTTTAGTCCAAAGGACGTTCAAGGGTCTAAAAGCTGAAGAAGATAGACGAAGAATGGGACAAGGAATATCAAAAGACAGAAGAGCTGGATGCACCCTGCAACATCTCATTATGTGTTATCATGGCAAAAGAACAGCCAGTCAGTCCAAGGAAGTTTTTTAAGACATTTGGATTGAAGGGGAAGGATCAATTGGACCCCAACAAATGGGACACAATAACAGCTACTAGAGCAGGAGTGATAGCAGATAAATCATGGACTAAACTGGTCAGAACTCTTTCTGACATGGCAAAAACAGCCCACGATCAAGGTTGGATATATCATGAAGAATCAGACACATGGGAGGAAGCTGGGAAGCAAGCTAATAAGGATCCGCAGCCCCCTCCGTACCTGTCAGCTACTCCTGGA
The DNA here is from genome assembly GCF_048569485.1 of Anomaloglossus baeobatrachus. Taxonomy (NCBI): domain Eukaryota; kingdom Metazoa; phylum Chordata; class Amphibia; order Anura; family Aromobatidae; genus Anomaloglossus; species Anomaloglossus baeobatrachus. The sequence continues at coordinate 114,509 of NW_027442172.1, read as the reverse complement.
ACAACTTCAAAAATAGCAGGATCCCCGGAATGGACCTGCACAAACTGTGGCCAACAAAATCCGGACTGGAGTGAAACATGCCTAGCCTGTGCAGCCCCACAGCACAAGCTACAAGCCACAAGCCACAGCACCAGTGCCTCTTTATCCCGTAGTGGAAAGAAGAGCAAAATGCTCCAGATCCGACTAGAAACCCAGTCAGTTTTTCACGTTACCTGAACCAAATACAGGTCTCCTACAGAAGCACTTGGTTGGACATGGAAGGTTTGTGTAGAGTTAAAATGTCTCCCGAACTGTATGCCAAACTCACTGCCCACCTGGCAGGACATGCTCCGGACGATACCCGTAATGTGGAATCGGGCCAAGACTTCATGATAAGACTCAATCTCTTCTGTACCCAGGAGCAAAGAACTAAGGGCACAATGGGACCAGTGCATCAAGGTCCTGTGGAGAATGTCAGCTCATTTTACTACAGATTGATGCAGTCATTCGCAGATGAAGGGCTGGACTTACAAGCGGGTGCAATACGTCGCCTGATGGTAAGATCCTTCATGGATGGAATACATGCACCTCTGGCAGAAAGATTGAAAGCGTGCTGCCCAGAATGGAGGAACATGGAAGACATAGATCTTCTAGTTAACAAAGCAAGTGGCTTAGAAACCGACGCAAAGGATAAAAGGAGCAACAAGAAAGTTGTCATAGCAGCAGTGGACGGTCAGCCAGAAGGTACAAGAAAGAAGGCACCGACCTGCTACTATTGTGGGAGTCAGAGGACGTGATCAGAGACTGTAGAAAGAAGAAGAGGGACACTCAAAACCGACCCGAGAGTCAGGAGGAGAAGACTGCCTGACTTGCGGCAGCACGGGATAGGGATGCCAGAGGTCCATTTATACATGTCCCCCTTCACATTGGCAACAAGGAAATAAGAGCTTTGGTGGACTCAGGAGCCTCACGCTCCTGAACCCCAGGAACCTAGTGCCTGAAGGATCCATCTCATCTGAAGCTACTGTAGTATCCGGATTTGATGGACAAGCCCAGATAATCCCAATAACACATCCACTGAAGGTGAAACTGGGACCACACATGTTCGTGTCTAAATTCTTAGTGTCCCCCCTGGGTGGAGATGCCCTAGTGGGAGCAGATCTACTATCAAGACTACAAGCTCAGATTGTCTACAATGAAGATGGATCTGCTATCCTGCAAATTCCAGAAGATATCCCAGAAGAAATCCTGTGCACTCTCCAGATGATAGAAGACCGACCAGAATCTGAAGTTACACATGAAGTAAACATGGACCCAATACTTCTACAAGTTCCTGCAAAACTCTTGTCCACATCAAAAACTGACCTCGGCACACTACCCGTGCCCACAGTAAAGGTTTTAGTCAAGCCTGGAATTACGCCAACGCAGCTGAGACAATCCCTCCTCCCGCTACCTCTCGCAGTACATCTACCAGTACGTGGATGATTTACTACTGTGCTGCCCTTGTGAAGAGGAATGCTTACCTTTCTGGCAGAAGTAGGATGCAAAGCAAGCAGAGATAAATGCAGACGGTGGATTCCCAATGCGTCACTACTCATGCAACCGCTGTATGATTGCACAAAGAATGTTCCTTTCTCTTTCACAGAAGAAGCTCGACAAAACTTTCAAAAGCTCAAGGAACTAGTGATTGATGCACCTGCTCTGGCACTACCAAACTATGATCTCACCTTTAATCTGTTCGTAGCAGAGCTTCAAGGATTTGCCGTAGGAGTACTCACCCAGAAGACGGACAAACATCACATAATCGGGTACTACTCCTCTCAACTTGACGACGTCACAAAAGCAGCACCAACCTGTGTCCGTGCTGTTACAGCAGTTTCAAACATACTGCAGAAAGCATCTGAAATCTCACTTGATTTCCCGACTACCATCCTTACCAGCCATGACATTTATGCTGTTCTCAATCAAGTGCAGCTGAAACACCTCTCCATGGCAAGACAAGTCAGACTTCAGTGCACGCTGTAGCTACCCCCCAAACATCTCATTTGCTCGAGTTACAAGTCTAAACCTTGCTGATCTGCTGATCTTCACAAGTTTAGAAGGGGGGACAGAAGAGAGGACAGAAGAGAGTGACAAACGTACCAGCGCACCATTTGATCATGATTGTAAGGAACTCATTGAACATGAGGCAAAGCCCCTGCACAATATACAGGCAACACCGCTTACAAATCCAGACTTTGAACTTTTTGTGGATGGTAGCAGATACGCTGATGAAGCAGGCAAGTTCCACACCGGATTTGCAGTAGTGACTCTATATGCAGTCTTAGCCAAACAACCGCTACCTCCACGCACATATGCTCATGAAGCAGAACTTCTTGCCCTCATCTGGGCAATTGAGTTTCTGGAAGAACGAACAGTGATCATCTACACGGACTCAGCCTATGCACATGGCATTGTGCACGATTTTGGCACCATCTGGCAGACAAGAGGATTCCTGACAGCAACAGGAAATCCCATCAGGCATGGAGCCTCAGTGAAGAAACTAATGGAAGTAGCCTTGATACCAAAACAGCTAGCAATCATAAAGGTTGCTGCACACACCAAGGCTCAAACACCTGAGGCAAGGGGGAAATCGCTTGGCCGATCAAACAGCAAAAGAAGCAGCCTTACTCCCTTTGAAGGAGACGGAAACAGTGTCAACGACGGAGGAAGAAATGCAGAACCTCTTTGAGACACAAGAAAACGCCTCTGAGGAAGAAAAGGCCGGATGGCGGGCCAAGGGGGCAGAAAAGGTGGAGGGGATTTGGCGCCTAAACGGACTTCCCGTCCTGCCACGCAGTTGGTTCCCTGCCATTTTCCAAGTACTCCACTACCCCACACACGGTAGCACAAACTCAATCATGAACCAGATGCAACCATATTGGATAGCCCCCGGCTTCAGACAATACGCCTCCCAGAGAATAAAAGCTTGTCACATCTGTCAACAACATAATCCAGGCCAGCTAACTAAAACCCCGCAAAGACACATGCCAAAGACGTTTGCCCCATTTCAAAGAGTACAAATAGACTATATACAGTTGCCAAAACATGGCATCTACGAGTTTGTACTTGTCTGTGTAGACCTCTTCTCAGGATGGCCAGAGGCCTACCCTGTCAGTTCAGCCACAGCCCGAATTACCGCAAAGAAATTGGCCTGTGAGCTGGTGCCCCGGTTTGGACTCCCTGAAGTCATAGAGTCAGACCGAGGTACTAATTTCACTGGACAAGTTTTCCAGAACACCTGTGCCCTGTTAGGCATTCAGTCAGCCTTACACACACCTTACCACCCACAGTCATCAGGGAAAGTGGAAAGGTTAAATGGGACTCTAAAGCTCAAACTAGCCAAGGCAGTGGAGGAGACTGGTAGACCATGGACAGAATGTCTCCCCATAGCTCTTTACTCTATAAGGACTACCCCGCAGGGAAAGCACAGGCTCTCACCCTTTGAAATACTCTTTGGTAGTGCACCCAGATTAGGATGCTACTTCCCGCAGGAGTTACACCTGCAATGTGATAGCCTAACGTCTTATGTTGTTTCCCTGCAGAAGAGACTAACTGAAACCCACCAAAGGGTCTACTCTTCTCTACCTGATCCTGATGCCATTCCAGGAACCCACTTGCCTGGTGACCGGGTCTACCTAAAGAAGCACGTGAAAAAGACCCTTGAGCCACGATTCGAAGGGCCTGACTGTCCAGCTGACCACTCCAACCTCCGTCAAACTTGAGGGGAGATCGACATGGGTCCATGCCAGCCACTGCAAGAAGGCCTAATACTGCTGATAAGTATTTCTATGTGTACTCCCTTTTTGGGGCCTTCTACACCACGGCAGAATTAATTTGAGACCCATCATGAAGTGTTAGCTGAAAAACTTGAGATCACAGACTGCTGGATATGTACACACGCACTTGTGACAGCCTCTTCCATGCCATACTTAGCCATACCAGTCCCAATAAACAAAGTGTTTCAATGGGGAGGCTGTTACAACAGACTATCAGTGTTCCAAGTGTTACTCTGTTTACTAGTTGCTTATGTAGTGTTCAAGTTGCTAATGGCTTTGTTTTCCCGCTGCTTGAAGCAATGTAGATGCAATGATTATTCAGCACCCATATGAAATCACTAATATGCCTTTTTTCTCTTCTCTACTCTTTCCTCTAGAAATCACCTTGGCGTATCATGATGAGACTCCTATCGAGAAGCATGCAGGCAGTCCTGGGTGACGGATGTGAGACGACACTCCCTGAGCAAACCCGCGGCTCAGAAAGTATCTGGAGGCTAGCCTGCTCTCTCTATAGTCCACAGCTTCTCGATGGCCCCCTGTCCATCAATCACGCCAATAGGGGGGATTGTGAGGAAAGAGTTAACCTTTTTCACTGACTTAGAAAATAATAGAAATTCATTCTCTCTGGCAAGACCGAACCAGACTTATTTGCGTAATAAACTATGAGACTAACTTCAAGGACGCAGAATGTTTTGACTTAGAGACGACTGAAAAACATTCTTGTAATGGAAAAAGAAACGTCATAGACTGTTATGGGAGTATAAGTCATTATATTAATTTCTCTTGCTGGGAATATGCAATCCACGCCTTAATGAATGTAGATTAATGAATATGTATGTTGCATAGTTACGCCCTAATCAACTTTGTATAACTTTGTAATGTAAACAATACCAATACACTTTCTATTCGGAGCCGCACATCTCCAGTCTTATGTGTATAACGGCGTTCGCTTGTTTTCATTGAGACGGAGTAGCAGAGGGGGGGTCACCGGTACCTTCTCTGCATTCGGACATCGCTGGCAACACCTAACATAAGGCTCACCCTCACTCACTGACATTAGACACAGACATCGGGGTCAGATCCTGCGCCTGTAAGGCTCACCCTCACTCACTGACATTAGGTACAGACATCGGGGTCAGATCCTGCGCCTGTAAGGCTCACCCTCACTCACTGACATTAGGTACAGACATCGGGGTCAGATCCTGCGCCTGTAAGGCTCACCCTCACTCACTGACATTAGGCACAGACATCGGGGTCAGATCCTGCGCCTGTATGGCTCACCCTCACTCACTGACATTAGGTACAGACATCGGGGTCAGATCCTGCGCCTGTACGGCTCACCCTCACTCAGACTGACATTAGGCACAGACATCGGGGTCAGATCCTGCGCCTGTAAGGCTCACCCTCACTCACTGACATTAGGCACAGACATCGGGGTCGGATCATGCGCCCGTAAGGCTCACCCTCACTCAGACTGACATTAGGCACAGACATCGGGGTCAGATCCTGCGCCTGTAAGGCTCACCCTCACTCAGACTGACATTAGGCACAGACATCAGGGTCAGATCCTGCGCCTGTAAGGCTCACCCTCACTCACTGACATTAGGCACAGACATCGGGGTCAGATCCTGCGCTTGTAAGGCTCACCCTCACTCACTGACATTAGGCACAGACATCGGGGTCAGATCCTGCGCCTGTAAGGCTCACCCTCACTCACTGACATTAGACACAGACATCGGGGTCAAATCCTGCGCCTGTAAGGCTCACCCTCACTCACTGACATTAGACACAGACATCGGGGTCAGATCCTGCGCCTGTAAGGCTCACCCTCACTCAGACTGACATTAGGCACAGACATCGGGGTCAGATCCTGCGCCTGTAAGGCTCACCCTCACTCAGACTGACATTAGGCACAGACATCGGGGTCAGATCCTGCGCCTGTAAGGCTCACCCTCACTCAGACTCACATTAGACACAGACATTGGGGTCAGATCCTGCGCTTGTAAGGCTCACCCTCACTCACTGACATTAGGCACAGACATCGGGGTCAGATCCTGCGCCTGTAAGGCTCACCCTCACTCACTGACATTAGACACAGACATCGGGGTCAAATCCTGCGCCTGTAAGGCTCACCCTCACTCACTGACATTAGACACAGACATCGGGGTCAGATCCTGCGCCTGTAAGGCTCACCCTCACTCAGACTGACATTAGGCACAGACATCGGGGTCAGATCCTGCGCCTGTAAGGCTCACCCTCACTCACTGACATTAGGCACAGACATGGAGGTCAGATCATGCGCCTGTAAGGCTCACCCTCACTCAGACTGACATTAGGCACAGACATGGAGGTCAGATCCTGCGCCTGTAAAGCTCATCCTCACTCACTGACATTAGGCACAGACATCGGGGTCAGATCATGCGCCTGTAAGGCTCACCCTCACTCAGACTGACATTAGGCACAGACATGGAGGTCAGATCATGCGCCTGTAAGGCTCATCCTCACTCAGACTGACATTAGGCACAGACATCGGGGTCGGATCATGTGCCTGTAAGGCTTGTGGAGACACGGGGCTCAGTGGGTGCTCTCGTCCACTGATACCCGCCGCCTTTAGAAAGACAGCGTGGCTCAGGGCTCATCCCAACTGAACGCCGGCCTCCCTAACTGTGGGCGTAACACTACTCAGACAACACAGGGTGAGGGAACCACAATAATTAGACTTTATTGGATCCCCAAACAATTAACGGCACATAACACATAACCAGCAAAACACACAAATGTAACAGGCAACAGAGTCTCACCCTTCCGCTGGCTCACCAGGGATTAGAATGTCCATGCCTCAGAGCTTCCAGGGCTATTCACTCCAATCCAGCAGCACCCCGCTTTTGGCGGGCACCCACCGAGAAAGGAATAATGCCAGATTTAGGAAGCTGGCTGAGGTCTGCAAAGTCTGTAACAGGTGACTGAACTGTCCCAACCTGAGTGTCCTCCTTAGGTAGTCCTGGTATGATGTTACAATCCTGGCAGCCGGAGTCGAAATCCCTAGGCTGTGGATATGGTCTCCAACTGGAACCGGAGTCCCTAGATTGAAGCTATAAAATATCCTGATCCTCTAGTCAGCTCCAAAGAGCTTAGACTGGATCCATCAGCATCCATCAACAACCTGGTGGCTTAAAGTAGTCCCTTTTATAGCCACAGCCTTCCACTTAGATACACTGCGTCCTCATCGATTGGGTGGACAAGATTGCTTCTCCCATTGGATGAATCTCAAGCTGCATGGACAATGTTCATTTAAATGATGTGCATAGAAAGATTGAAGATATCTACATGGAGTCTGCAAGTCACAGACTCAACAATGGCTACTAAGGTAATCACATTAGCAATACAGAACTACAATACAATGGTTACTGGAAGAGTCTGGAGAACAATACGTTTGGCTTTCAGTGGCCAACACAATTACATTGAGTCAACAAGAGTCTTGTAAAAACAATGAGGGACTTCTCCCCCATCTATAGACAATCTATCATGCTGTCTGGCTGGATTTTAAGAAACGTTAACCCATGAGAGTCCATGTCGTCACATTCCTCCCCCTTCTTAATATTAGCCAGACATGATAGGCTTCCGATCATCCTTCTCCTCTTGTCGGGAAAGCCCATCCGCATTTCCATGGTTCTTGCCTTGTTTATGGGAGATGGAAAAATTGTAAGATTGTAATGCCAGACTCCACCTGAGCAAGCGTCCGTTGTCCCCGGCAGTGCGATTTAGCCAACTCAATGGATTGTGGTCAGTGAGGACTGTGAACTCATTGCCATAGAGGTAGGGCTGCAATTTTTTTAAGGACCAGACTATGGCCAGGCATTCTTTTTCTATGGTGGCATAAGCCCTCTCTCGGTCCAACAGCTTCCGGGAGAGGTACGCTATCGGATGTTCCTCACCGTTGTCCCCCACTTGGCTAAGTACAGCTCCTAGTCCTATGTCCGATGCGTCTGTTTGGACAATGAATCTGTGACGGAAGTCAGGAGCAGTCAAGACTGGGCTTTGGGCTAGCCGGTCTTTCAATTGGAGGAACGCAGTTTCACATTCTGGGGTCCAGATAAGGTTACGGGCATATCTTTTGGTTGTGAGGTCAGTGAGCGGTTTTGCTATGGTACTGTAATTGGGGATAAACTTTCGATAGTAGTTTGCGGTTCCTAGAAACGCACGGACCTGTTTTTGATTGACCGGGCGTGGCCACTGGATAATGGCTTCTACTTTTGCAGGTTCGGGACGAATGCACCCACTTCCCACCCGATGTCCCAGGTATAGCACTTCGGCCATCCCCATTTGGCATTTGTCAGGTCGGATGGTGAGCTGGGCTTTGGCTACCCTCTGCAGCACCTGGGACACATGCTGAAGATGCTCTTCCCAAGTGTCGCTGAAGATAGCGATGTCATCCAAATAGGCCTGGGCATACCCCTGACATCCCTCTAGTAAATGGTCTACCATCCTCTGGAAGGTGGCTGGGGCGTTTTTCATCCCAAAAGGCATGCTGGTAAACTCAAAGAGGCCAAAAGGGGTTATGAAGGCCGATTTCTCTTGAGCGTCTTTTGTGAGTGGGATCTGCCAGTATCCCTTGCTCAAATCGAGGGTAGATATAAACCGAGACCCCCCTAACCTATCTAGTAGTTCATCCACCCAGGGCATGGGGTAAGCATCTGTAATCGTGACCTCATTGAGCCGTCTATAGTCCACACAGAAGCGAGTACTCTTGTCCTTTTTTGGCACCAACACCACACTGGCAGCCCATGGGCTATGGGAGGGGACTATGACTCCCATATTTAACTTGTCATCCACCTCGGCCTTCATCATTGCCAACACAGGAGGGGTCACCCGGTAGGCGGGTTGTCTTAGTGGGGTGGCTGCCCCTGTGTTGATATGATGCTGGACTAGGGGGGTTCTACCAGGCTGACTTGTTAACAGGGTTTCATATGTTCCGAGTATGTCTGATATCTGTCGCTTCTGTGATGGACAAAGCTGCTCCCCTAGTGATACATCTTTTACCCCCATTTCCCTTTTGGAGTCCACTAATAGGTCTGGGATCTGGTCCAACTCTGGGTCATCTAACTCTGGACAGCAAACTGCTAAATTGGTGACTTCTCGTTCCTCATAAGCTTTTAGCCTGTTGATGTGGTAGGTACGCTCACGAACACCTGCTCGATCCAGGGCCACGGTGTAGTCAGTATTGCCACATTTCTTGGTAATGGTGAATGGACCCGCCCACATGGCTTGCAGCTTGTTTTTCCGCACCGGTACTAGTACTAGGACCTTCTGTCCACAGGCAAATTCTCGGGGCCGGGCAGTGCGGTCGTAACATCATTTTTGCCTTTCCTGAGCCACTTCAGATTCCCGTGGGCTAACGCCATGAGGTGCCTCATCCTTTCCCTAAACTTTTGAACATAGTCCAGTATGGGAACCTCTTCTGTGGGGAAGGTGCCCTCCCAACTCTCTCGTACCAGCTCTAGGGGCCCTCGTACTTTTCGGCCGTACAGCAATTCAAAGGGAGAGAACCCAGTGGAGCCCTGCGGCACCTCCCGGTAAGCAAAAAGGAGCTGCTGCAAGTTTTTCTCCCAGTCCCCCCCCTCGGACTCCACATATCGGCTAATGAGCTGTTTGAGCGTTTTGTTGAAGCGCTCACACAATCCATTTGTTTCAGGATGGTAGGGGGTGGTACGCATGGGGCGGGCTCCATGTTTCTCCCACAGGGTGTGAATCAGTTCACTTTGGAACTGTGCCCCCTGGTCAGTCAATACTTCCTGTGGAAACCCTACCCGGCTAAAGATGTCCAGTAGGGCTTGAGCCACGTGCTCTGCATCTATGGAGGTTAAGGCAACGGCTTCTGGGTAACGGGTGGCAAAGTCTACCAGGGTGAGGATGAATCTTTTTCCACTGCGGCTGGGGATGGCTAAGGGGCCTACTATATCAATGGCAACTCTCTGGAACGGTTCTATTATCAAGGGCATGGGTTGAAGTGGGGCACGGCATGAGGCTCCCCCCATACGCTGACACACTGGGCAAGAGGCTCTGTATTTTTGCACTTCTTGAGTGACCCTTGGCCAGAAAAAACTACGCAGAAGGCGGGCCCGAGTCTTTTTGGTCCCCATGTGCCCAGCCACAGGAACATCATGAGCTAAACGCAATAGTTGGGGCCGGTATTGCTGGGGTACCACAAGCTGATGTACACGGGTCCAGGGTTTTTCTGGGTAGGATGCGGGCTTCTCCCGATATAAGAGGCCTTTTTCCCATCTATATACCTCCCCCTGATTGCCTCCCCCAGGTTGGGCGGCCGCACTACGTATAAGCGCTAGGGTGGGGTCTGACAGTTGGGCTTCCCTGAATTCCTTACGATCTATCTCCCCCCAGTCAATGGCCACAGTTGGGTCTGATGTACTCACATTTGTTGGCTCTGATGAGGAGGCTGAAGATTGAGGAGAAGGATTCTCCTCTGATGGGCTGGAAGAAAGACCTGCACCAGGATGGTGTTTGGCTTGGCTGCGGGTGATGGCGGTGACAAACTGGCTGGATAGTCCTTGTCCTAGGTCATTTCCCAAAATTACAGGAGTGGGGAGGCCGTCCATGAGCCACACTTCAACCTCTCCTTGGTCAGTTCCCCAGTCCAACTGCACTCGTAGATAACAGGATGGCTGGGAGAAAACCGGGTTAAATGCTGCGCTAGAAAACCACGATTCCGATGGATAAAATAAATCCTTTCCTTTATTGGCACAAGTCAACGCGTTTCGAAGGCATATCCGCCTTCTTCATCAGGACAAGACAGTACAAGAAAAGAACAGCATCATCATGTTGCTGTTCTTTTCTTGTACTGTCTTGTCCTGATGAAGAAGGCGGATATGCCTTCGAAACGCGTTGACTTGTGCCAATAAAGGAAAGGATTTATTTTATCCATCGGAATCGTGGTTTTCTAGCGCAGCATTTAACCCGGTTTTCTCCCAGCCATCCTGTTATCTGCTATTCCTGCTTCGGGGCTGCTGCTGACCACTGCTGCATGATCTACCTATATGCTTGCATAGGAGTTGTGCCTGTCACAACTGAAACAGGTGAGTACCTGTCTCTACTAGTGTATCCCCTTATCTATCAGATAAGACCCTATTTCTGCGCTTGTTTCTTCCACAGTTTTCTCCTGATCTCCAACTGCACTCGTGCCAGAGGAATGTTCGAGCGCTGACCCCCAGCAAGGGTGATGGTCACTTGGCGGCCAGGTAAATAATGTTCTGTGGGAAAATATCTGGGCTGACCAGGGGGATGGAAGATCCAGTGTCTCAAAGTCCCTGACCTGTATATCACCGACCTTGACCGTCTGGATGTGGGGATGGAGGTTGGCTGGTGTACGGTGTCCGGCCTGCCGTAGGGTGTGGACTGGATAAACCACTTCCTCAGCTATTGGTGTTTCTCGGGAGTAGCATTCCTCAGGTCTCGGTTCATCTCGGCATATGTTGACTGGTAGACGGGCTCCAGGCATGGGGCCCCGGTTTTGTAGACACTCTTTAGCCATGTGTCCAAGGTGCCCACATGTATAACAGTGCCGTGGGTTAGGCAAGTCACCCACCCTGTTGGTAAACCTTTGTCTTGTTGGGGCTTCTGTGGGGTAATGAGTTAGTCCAGCACGTGAGTCTGGGGGTTGCTTGGATCCATGGTTGAGGGACCTCCTCAGATCTGTGGGTCGGTTGGCTGTAAATTCGTCAGCCAATCGCGCTGCTTGCTCTGGGGTGTCGGGCTTCCTATCAGCTACCCATTCTCGGATTTACGGGTCCATCTGCTACAGCAGCTGTTCAAGCACTATCACATCCCGGAGGGCAGCAGAGGAGTGGGCAGCCCGACCATCGAGCCAGCGATTACAGTGTCGTCGGAGTTGACTGCCAAATTCGACGTACGAGACACCCTGGCGAGACATAGTCCGGAACTTAGTGCGATGTCTCTCGGGTGTTATGGTAAAAAGGGCCAACAAAGTGTCCTTAATAATTCCGTAGTCCAAGCAGTCCTGAGGCCCAAGTGATCGGACAGCCTCCTGGGCCCGGACCGGCAAGCTTGTCCACAGGTATTTGGACCACTCATCTGTGGGCACCTGGTGCATACGCATTAGCATCTCAAAGTTTTGCAAGTGTTCATCTATCTCAGTGCTGGAATCATTAAACACTGGCACATCCCTGTAGCGAAGATGACTTCCTTGGTGGTGGTCTATCCTGGAGGTAGGTGCTGGTGGTAAGGAAATTGGAAATCCAAACACAAATTGCAGAACACCAGCCCTCTCTTCCCTTGAAGCTTCAGGCCCCAATGCAGTAAACAATTCCTTGACTCGGTCTGCTTGGGTTTGGTTTGTTTCCAGACTGTCACTGGATCTAGGATGAGATACAGGGTTTACCTCCTCTGATACCACAATGGCAGTGTCCTCATCATCCTCTGCATCATTCTGGGCATCCCAACAGATTAATTTCCGGATCAAGTCTGACCGAGTGTCAGTGTTCCCATATTCAATCTTTCGCATCTGGCACAGATCCTGTAGCATCCATTTACTGCTTCGGTCGTATCTCCTCTCTGGTCCTTGTCCCATGGCTGAGCTGGTGGGGTTGGACATGGCAGCATCCGAAACCTGAATGCCTCCCTTATGGCCTGCTGGGTATGCTTATGTGCCTCCCTGGTTGTTGAGCCCTGGACGGTGTCCATGAACACCAGTCCGCTGCAGCTCCCCTGGGTAAACCAGGCTGAGTAGTATCCCACCGCTGCCACCAATTGTGGAGACACGGGGCTCAGTGGGTGCTCTCGTCCACTAAAACCCACCGCCTTTAGAAAGACAGCGTGGCTCAGGGCTCATCCCAACTGAACGCCGGCCTCCTTAACCGTGGGCGTAACACTACTCAGACAACACAGGGTGAGGGAACCACAATAATTAGACTTTATTGGATCCCCAAACAATTAACGGCACATAACACATAACCAGCAAAACACACAAATGTAACAGGCAACAGAGTCTCACCCTTCCGCTGGTCACCAGGGATTAGAATGTCCATGCCTCACAGGTTCCAAGCTGTCTGAGGTCTGCAAAGTCTGTAACAGGTGACTGAACTGTCCCAACCTGAGTGTCCTCCTTAGGTATTCCTGGTATGATGCTACAGTCCTGGCAGCCGGAGTCGAAATCCCTAGGCTGTGGATATGGTCTCCAACCGGACCGGAGTCCCTAGATTGAAGCCATAAGATATCCGGATCCTCTAGTCAGCTCCAAAGAGCTTAGACTGGATCCATCAGCATCCATCAACCTTCATCCACCCTGGTGGCTTAAAGAAGTCCCTTTTATAGCCATAACCTTCCCTTAGGATACACTGCGTCCTCATCGATTGGTTGGACAAGATTGCTTCTCCCATTGGAAGAATCTCAAGCTGCATGAATAATGTTAATTTAAATGATGTGCATAGAAAGACTCAGTATATCTACATAATGATGTGCATAGAAAGACTCAGTATATCTACATGGAGCCTGCATGTCACCGACTAGACAATGGCTACTAAGGTAATTACATTATCAATACACAACGACAATACAATGATTACTGGAAAAGTCTGGAGAGCAATAGCTAAGCAAACATGACTTAGCACACATAAGAACAATACGTCTGGCTGAATGTTAAGAAACTTTAACCCATGAGAGTCCATGTCGTCACAACCCTCACTCAGACTGACATTAGGCACAGACATCGGGGTCGGATCATGCGCTTGTAAGGCTCACCCTCACTCAGACTTCACCACGGACTAAAATAAGCCATAGGAGACTCCGTCCCTGCTGAAGAGACGAGCGCACAAGGAGGAGTGGGGGGAATATCATTAGTCAGTGTCCAGGTCCTCACCTGTGGGGGATCATATAAAGTGGTTCTTAGAGGTGAGTGTAAAGCCCTGGGCCCCCGTATTAGGAAGGATCGAGCCCACCAGACCGACCTACTTACCACCCAGTTAACAGACCTGGAATCTAGGCTCGCCGTGGCCCCATCAAAAAGAATATTGTGGGATATTGTTCCTGTGCGCAGCATACAACATACAACATAATTAGCTACAAACTGAAAAATATGAAAAAGGGACTAAATCTCAAAGCCTAATATCGAGGCGGCGCCGAGAGGAGAGACGTCTTCAGTGCTCGGATGGAAAGGGAACAATAAGATATCCTCCCAATAAAAGGGGAAATATTCTTCAAGGTTCTGTATCTAAACTATCATTTAGCCAGTAATTTGCCGCTGATGCAGATGAGGAGGGGGATCTCACCGGCCAGAAAAGCCGCCATCCTCCACTTACTACGGGGCTTTAGGTCTCACACCAGGAGGCGCCGGACGTTCCCTCTCTTCTCCCTAATGGTAAATCACCTGGTCCTGATGGACTAACGCGCTTCTACTATAAATCATATAGCGCTATTTTACCCCCACACTTAGTGACATTATTTCCCGAATGTTTGACGGGATCTCCAAGTCCATCCACTCTTATATCAGCCTAGTTCCTAAATCAGAAAGGACCCTTTAGATTGTGCTAACTACAGGCTGATGGCCCCCCCTTACTGCCGATGGCCCTTACTGCCGAAGGCCCTCCTTACTGCCGACGGCCCCCCTTACTGCCGATGGCCCTTCTTACTGCCGATGGCCCTTCTTACTGCCGATGGCTCTCCTTACTGCCGACGGCCCTCCTTACTGCCGACGGCCCCATTACTGCCGATGGCCCCCCTTAATGCCAATGGCCCTCCTTACTGCCGATGGCACTCCTTACTGCCGATGGCCCTCCTTACTGCCGACGGCCCTCCTTACTGCCGACGGCCCCGTTACTGCCGATGGCCCCCCTTAATGCCAATGGCCCTCCTTACTGCCGATGGCACTCCTTACTGCCGATGGCCCTCCTTACTGCCGACGGCCCTCCTTACTGCCGACGGCCCTCCTTACTGCCGACGGCCCCGTTACTGCCGATGGCCCCCCTTAATGCCAATGGCCCTCCTTACTGCCGATGGCACTCCTTACTGCCGATGGCCCTCCTTACTGCCGACGGCCCTCCTTACTGCCGATGGCCCCCCTTACTGCCGATGGCCCTCCTTACTGCCTATATCCCGTTGTAATGCCTATATCCCTCCCCACTGCCAACGGCCCCCCTTAATGCCGATTTAAACACTTTCACTAAATTATCGGCATTCCGTTTGTCTATTTTGCTCCCTCATTTAATCCATAGAGACCAATTGGGGGGATAACACAAGAAGGGTAATTAACCTTACTGAAGTGGTGAATATAACACAGAATGCAGCGCTGTTACTCAGCCTAGATACCGAGAAGACATTTCATAGTATTGGGTGTCTTCTTGTTTGAAACGCTGGCTCATTTTGGAGTTTCGTGACCTTTCCTCAATGTCTTAAGCCTGTACACACATCCGTCGGCGGCCGTGAAATTGCCCCATGTCTCAACCTTTTCCAATATTTAATGGCACCTGCCCACTTTCTCTGTTGCTCTCTGTCATGTGTATGGAACCCTTGGCCGCGGCTATCCACCTTAGTTCAGATATTAAAGGAGTAATGGTGAGAGATAAAATATTTAATCTCTTTATTCGCTGACGATGTTATTGACTCTGACCCAACTGTCCATGATACCGTCCAACCTGATACCGTCCAACCTGATACCGCCCAACCTGATACCGTCCAACCTGATACCGTCCAACCTGATACCGTCCAACCTGATACCGCCCAACCTGATACCGTCCAACCTGATACCGTCCAACCTGATATCGTCCAACCTGATGCCACCCAACCTGATACCACCCAACCTGATGGCACCCAACCTGATACCGTCCAACCTGATACCGTCCAACCTGATACCACCCAACCTGATACCGCCCAACCTGATACCGCCCAACCTGATACTGTCCAACCTGATGCCGTCCAACCTGATACCGTCCAACCTGATACTGTCCAACCTGATACCGCCCAACCTGATACCGTCCAACCTGATACCGTCCAACCTGATACCGTCCAACCTGATGCCACCCAACCTGATACCACCCAACCTGATGGCACCCAACCTGATACCGTCCAACCTGATACCGTCCAACCTGATACCGCCCAACCTGATACCGCCCAACCTGATACCGTCCAACCTGATACCGTCCAACCTGATATCGTCCAACCTGATGCCACCCAACCTGATACCACCCAACCTGATGGCACCCAACCTGATACCGTCCAACCTGATACCGTCCAACCTGATACCACCCAACCTGATACCGTCCAACCTGATACCGCCCAACCTGATACCGCCCAACCTGATACTGTCCAACCTGATGCCGTCCAACCTGATGCCGTCCAACCTGATGCCACCCAACCTGATGCCACCCAACCTGACGCCACCCAACCTGATACCACCCAACCTGATGCCACCCAACCTGACGCCACCCAACCTGATACCACCCAACCTGATGCTGCCCAACCTGATGCTGCCCAACCTGATAACGTCCAACATGATGCCACCCAACCTGATGCCTCCCAACCTGACGCCACCCAACCTGATGCCACCCAACCTGATACCGCCCAACCTGATGCCACCCAACCTGATACCACCCAACCTGATGCCGCCCAACCTGATACCGTCCAACCTGACAGCACTCAACCTGATACCACCCAACCTGATGCCACCCAACCTGATACCACCCAACCTGATACCGTCCAACCTGATACCATCCAACTCAACTTACATGTACTTTAAGAGCGGTTCGGTCAGCTGTCTGTCTAACAATTAATAAATAAGACGGTCAGGTTATTGAGCGCCTTAAAAAGCAATTATAAATACAAGTGGAGAGAAATCTCCCTGAAATATCTTGGGGTTCAGATAACCTCTTGCTACAACTCATTGTCCAAGCAGAATTCCCCCCGACTATAGAATTGAAACCTCTACTTAATACATGGAATAATTGACCATTCTCTCTTTTTTTGGGAGAATATCGGTAGTTACAATGGCCGTTCTTCCAAAGCTATTGTGTCTGAGACCTTGCTGGCTGCGTCCCTCGTGGAGATCTGAGGGGTCTTCAGTCCTCTATCATCTCCTTTATCTGGGCTCATAGGAGGCACAGGATCAAAAACAGATTATGCTAGCTAGAAGAGATAGAGGGGGATTGGGTGTCCCGAACATCATCAAATATTATTGGGCAAGTTATTATGCATCCTGGACTGGTCTGCACCTGGAGCATTCTCTAGGTGGATGGAGAAAGAAAAGTTGTGGGTAGCTCCGCTCCATCCAAATTCATACTTAAGGGCAACTACCTCAAATAAATGCAACTCCCATACATTGGGACCAATAGCTTTCACAAAACAAATTTGGGATACATGTGTGGAAAAATTCCCATTGAAGGTGAAAAGCTCCCCACTAACTTCTTTCTTATTTAATCCTAATCTATGATGTAGGTTAGGAGGAGGTCTCGGTTATGACTCGAGAAGCGACTTTTCTGCTTTGCTGATACAGTTGATGGTTACTTTAGGTCCTCGCTGCCTTTTGATAAAATTCAGTCAAGCTACAACTTGCCTTCAAACTGTCTTACAGATTAGGCACAACGTGCAACCCCTCTGCCCCTCCTTGGTTGTCTCTACACCGGCTCGCTGTGAGGGGCTTTGTAGGGCAGGAGTGTCAGGGGTCTTATCTGTGACATAAGATTGCATTGGTCCTGTGCCTCTCCTTCGTGGCTCGCTATGAGGGGCTTTGTAGGGCAGGAGTGTCAGGGGTCTTATCTGTGACATAAGATTGCATTGGTCCTGTGCCTCTCCTGTGGCTCGCTGTGAGGGGCTTTGTAGGGCAGGAGTGTCAGGGGTCTTATCTGTGACATAAGATTGCATTGGTCCTGTGCCTCTCCTGTGGCTCACTGTGAGGGGCTTGTAGGGCAGGAGTGTCAGGGGTCTTATCTGTGACATAAGATTGCATTGGTCCTGTGCCTCTCCTCCGTGGCTCACTATGAGGGGCTTGTAGGGCAGGAGTGTCAGGGGTCTTATCTGTGGCATAAGATTGCATTGGTCCTGTGCCTCTCCTCCGTGGCTCACTATGAGGGGCTTGTAGGGCAGGAGTGTCAGGGGTCTTATCTGTGACATAAGATTGCATTGGTCCTGTGCCTCTCCTCCGTGGCTCGCTATGAGGGGCTTTGTAGGGCAGGAGTGTCAGGGGTCTTATCTGTGACATAAGATTGCATTGGTCCTGTGCCTCTCCTCCGTGGCTCGCTGTGAGGGGCTTTGTAGGGCAGGAGTGTCAGGGGTCTTATCTATGACATAAGATTGCATTGGTCCTGTGCCTCTCCTGTGGCTCACTGTGAGGGGCTTGTAGGGCAGGAGTGTCAGGGGTCTTATCTGTGACATAAGATTGCATTGGTCCTGTGCCTCTCCTCCGTGGCTCACTATGAGGGGCTTGTAGGGCAGGAGTGTCAGGGGTCTTATCTGTGGCATAAGATTGCATTGGTCCTGTGCCTCTCCTCCGTGGCTCACTATGAGGGGCTTGTAGGGCAGGAGTGTCAGGGGTCTTATCTGTGACATAAGATTGCATTGGTCCTGTGCCTCTCCTCCGTGGCTCGCTATGAGGGGCTTTGTAGGGCAGGAGTGTCAGGGGTCTTATCTGTGACATAAGATTGCATTGGTCCTGTGCCTCTCCTCCGTGGCTCGCTGTGAGGGGCTTTGTAGGGCAGGAGTGTCAGGGGTCTTATCTATGACATAAGATTGCATTGGTCCTGTGCCTCTCCTGTGGCTCACTGTGAGGGGCTTGTAGGGCAGGAGTGTCAGGGGTCTTATCTGTGACATAAGATTGCATTGGTCCTGTGCCTCTCCTCCGTGGCTCACTATGAGGGGCTTGTAGGGCAGGAGTGTCAGGGGTCTTATCTGTGGCATAAGATTGCATTGGTCCTGTGCCTCTCCTCCGTGGCTCACTATGAGGGGCTTGTAGGGCAGGAGTGTCAGGGGTCTTATCTGTGACATAAGATTGCATTGGTCCTGTGCCTCTCCTCCGTGGCTCGCTATGAGGGGCTTTGTAGGGCAGGAGTGTCAGGGGTCTTATCTGTGACATAAGATTGCATTGGTCCTGTGCCTCTCCTCCGTGGCTCGCTGTGAGGGGCTTTGTAGGGCAGGAGTGTCAGGGGTCTTATCTATGACATAAGATTGCATTGGTCCTGTGCCTCTCCTGTGGCTCACTGTGAGGGGCTTGTAGGGCAGGAGTGTCAGGGGTCTTATCTGTGACATAAGATTGCATTGGTCCTGTGCCTCTCCTCCGTGGCTCACTGTGAGGGGCTTGTAGGGCAGGAGTGTCAGGGGTCTTATCTGTGACATAAGATTGCATTGGTCCTGTGCCTCTCCTCCGTGGCTCACTGTGAGGGGCTTGTAGGGCAGGAGTGTCAGGGGTCTTATCTGTGACATAAGATTGCATTGGTCCTGTGCCTCTCCTGTAGCTCACTGTGAGGGGCTTGTAGGGCAGGAGTGTCAGGGGTCTTATCTGTGACATAAGATTGCATTGGTCCTGTGCCTCTCCTTCGTGGCTCGCTGTGAGGGGCTTTGTAGGGCAGGAGTGTCAGGGGTCTTATCTGTGACATAAGATTGCATTGGTCCTGTGCCTCTCCTGTGGCTCACTGTGAGGGGCTTGTAGGGCAGGAGTGTCAGGGGTCTTATCTGTGACATAAGATTGCATTGGTCCTGTGCCTCTCCTCCGTGGCTCACTGTGAGGGGCTTGTAGGGCAGGAGTGTCAGGGGTCTTATCTGTGACATAAGATTGCATTGGTCCTGTGCCTCTCCTGTGGCTCGCTGTGAGGGGCTTTGTAGGGCAGGAGTGTCAGGGGTCTTATCTGTGACATAAGATTGCATTGGTCCTGTGCCTCTCCTGTGGCTTACTGTGAGGGGCTTGTAGGGCAGGAGTGTCAGGGGTCTTATCTGTGACATAAGATTGCATTGGTCCTGTGCCTCTCCTCCGTGGCTCACTGTGAGGGGCTTGTAGGGCAGGAGTGTCAGGGGTCTTATCTGTGACATAAGATTGCATTGGTCCTGTGCCTCTCCTGTGGCTTACTGTGAGGGGCTTGTAGGGCAGGAGTGTCAGGGGTCTTATCTGTGACATAAGATTGCATTGGTCCTGTGCCTCTCCTCCGTGGCTCACTGTGAGGGGCTTGTAGGGCAGGAGTGTCAGGGGTCTTATCTGTGACATAAAATTGCATTGGTCCTGTGCCTCTCCTCCGTGGCTCGCTGTGAGGGGCTTTGTAGGGCAGGAGTGTCAGGGGTCTTATCTGTGACATAAGATTGCATTGGTCCTGTGCCTCTTGTGACGACATGGACTCTCATGGGTTAAAGTTTCTTAAAATTCAGCCAGACAGGATGATAGATTGTTTATAGAAGGATGATAAGTCCCTCATTGTTTCTACAAGACTCTTGTGGACTCATGTAATTGTGTTGGCCACTGAAAGCCAGACGTATTGTTTCTCCAGACTCTTTCAGTAACCATTGTAACATAGTTGTGTATTGCTAATGTGATTACCTTAGTAACCATTGTCTAGTCTGTGATTTGCAGACTTCATGTAGATATCCTCAGTCTTTCTGTAGACATCATTTGGATGAACATTGTCCATGAAGCTTGAGATTCATCCAATGGGAGAGGCGATCTTGTCCAACCAATCGATGAGGACGCAGTGTATCCAAGTGGAAGGCTGTGGCTATAAAAGGGACTTCTTTAAGCCACCAGGTTGTTGATGGATGCTGATGGATCCAGTCTAAGCTCTTCGGAGCTGACTAGAGGATCAGGATATCTTATGGCTTCAATCTAGGGACTCCGGTTCCGGTTGGAGACCATATCCACAGCCTAGGGATTTCGACTCCGGCTGCCAGGATTGTAACATCATACCAGGACTACCTAAGGAGGACAGTCAGGTTGGGACAGTTCAGTCACCTGTTACAGACTTTGCAGACCACAGCCAGCTTCCTAAATCTGGCATTATTCCTTTGTCGGTGGGTGCCCGCCAAAAGCGGGGTGCTGCTGGATTGGAGTAAATAGCCCTGGAAGCTCTGAGGCATGGACATTCTAATCCCTGGTGACCAGCGGAAGGGTGAGACTCTGTTGCCTGTTACATTTGTGTGTTTTGCTGGTTATGTGTTATGTGCCGTTAATTGTTTGGGGATCCAAAAAAGTCTAATTATTGTGGTTCCCTCACCCTGTGTTGTCTGAGTAGTGTTACGCCCACGGTTAAGGAGGCCGGCGTTCAGCTGGGATGAGCCCTGAGCCACGCTGTCTTTCTAAAGGCGGCGGGTTTTAGTGGACGAGAGCACCCACTGAGCCCCGTGTCTCCACACCTCTCCTCCGTGGCTCACTGTGAGGGGCTTTGTAGAAGTGTCAGGGGTCTTATCTGTGACATAAGATTGCATTGGTCCTGTGCCTCTCCTGTGGCTCGCTGTGAGGGGCTTTGTAGGGCAGGAGTGTCAGGGGTCTTATCTGTGACATAAGATTGCATTGGTCCTGTGCCTCTCCTCCGTGGCTCGCTGTGAGGGGCTTTGTAGGGTAGGAGTGTCAGGGGTCTTATCTGTGACATAAGATTGCATTGGTCCTGTGCCTCTCCTGTGGCTCGCTGTGAGGGGCTTGTAGGGCAGGAGTGTCAGGGGTCTTATCTGTGACATAAGATTGCATTGGTCCTGCGCCTCTCCTCCGTGGCTCGCTGTGAGGGGTTTTGTAGGCCAGGAGTGTCAGGGGTCTTATCTGTGACATAAGATTGCATTGGTCCTGTGCCTCTCCTCCGTGGCTCGCTATGAGGGGCTTTGTAGGGCAGGAGTGTCAGGGGTCTTATCTGTGACATAAGATTGCATTGGTCCTGTGCCTTTCCTGTGGCTCGCTGTGAGGGGCTTGTAGGGCAGGAGTGTCAGGGGTCTTATCTGTGACATAAGATTGCATTGGTCCTGTGCCTCTCCTCTGTGGCTCGCTGTGAGGGGCTTGTAGGGCAGGAGTGTCAGGTGTCTTATCTGTGACATAAGATTGCATTGGTCCTGTGCCTCTCCTGTGGCTCACTGTGAGGGGCTTTGTAGGGCAGGAGTGTCAGGGGTCTTATCTGTGACATAAAATTGCATTGGTCCTGTGCCTCTCCTACGGCCCCGCGGGGAGGGTTACTTGGGTGAGACCTTCTGGTTTATGGCCGGGAATTTGGAGAGGAGCAGTGCAGACCTCCACTTGTCATACAGGGACAATCAGTAGTAATGATATGTTCTGGTGTCACTCGCCTTCAGTAGTAATGACATGTTCTGGTGTCACTCACATTCAGTAGTAATGACATGTTCTGGTGTCACTCACCTTCAGTAGTAATGACATGTTCTGGTGTCACTCACCTTCAGTAGTAATGACATGTTCTGGTGTCACTCGCCTTCAGTAGTAATGACATGTTCTGGTGTCACTCGCCTTCGGTAGTAATGACATGTTCTGGTGTCACTCGCCTTCGGTAGTAATGACATGTTCTGGTGTCACTCGCCTTCGGTAGTAATGACATGTTCTGGTGTCACTCGCCTTCGGTAGTAATGACATGTTCTGGTGTCACTCGCCTTCAGTAGTAATGACATGTTCTGGTGTCACTCGCCTTCAGTAGTAATGACATGTTCTGGTGTCACTCGCCTTCAGTAGTAATGACATGTTCTGGTGTCACTCGCCTTCAGTAGTAATGACATGTTCTGGTGTCACTCGCCTTCAGTAGTAATGACATGTTCTGGTGTCACTCACCTTCAGTAGTAATGACATGTTCTGGTGTCACTCGCCTTCAGTAGTAATGACATTTTCTGGTGTCACTCGCCTTCAGTAGTAATGACATGTTCTGGTGTCACTCGCCTTCGGTAGTAATGACATGTTCTGGTGTCACTCGCCTTCAGTAGTAATGACATGTTCTGGTGTCACTCGCCTTCGGTAGTAATGACATGTTCTGGTGTCACTCGCCTTCAGTAGTAATGACATGTTCTGGTGTCACTCGCCTTCAGTAGTAATGACATGTTCTGGTGTCACTCGCCTTCGGTAGTAATGACATGTTCTGGTGTCACTCGCCTTCAGTAGTAATGACATGTTCTGGTGTCACTCGCCTTCAGTAGTAATGACATGTTCTGGTGTCACTCGCCTTCAGTAGTAATGACATGTTCTGGTGTCACTCGCCTTCAGTAGTAATGACATGTTCTGGTGTCACTCGCCTTCGGTAGTAATGACATGTTCTGGTGTCACTCGCCTTCAGTAGTAATGACATGTTCTGGTGTCACTCGCCTTCAGTAGTAATGACATGTTCTGGTGTCACTCGCCTTCGGTAGTAATGACATGTTCTGGTGTCACTCGCCTTCGGTAGTAATGACATGTTCTGGTGTCACTCGCCTTCGGTAGTAATGACATGTTCTGGTGTCACTCGCCTTGAGTAGTAATGATATGTTCTGGTGTCACTCGCCTTCAGTAGTAATGACATGTTCTGGTGTCACTCGCCTTCAGTAGTAATGACATGTTCTGGTGTCACTCGCCTTCGGTAGTAATGACATGTTCTGGTGTCACTCGCCTTCGGTAGTAATGACATGTTCTGGTGTCACTTGCCTTCAGTAGTAATGACATGTTCTGGTGTCACTCGCCTTCAGTAGTAATGACATGTTCTGGTGTCACTCGCCTTCGGTAGTAATGACATGTTCTGGTGTCACTCGCCTTCAGTAGTAATGATATGTTCTGGTGTCACTCGCCTTCAGTAGTAATGACATGTTCTGGTGTCACTCGCATTCGGTAGTAATGACATGTTCTGGTGTCACTCGCCTTCGGTAGTAATTACATGTTCTGGTGTCACTCGCCTTCAGTAGTAATGACATGTTCTGGTGTCACTCGCCTTCAGTAGTAATGACATGTTCTGGTGTCACTCGCCTTCGGTAGTAATGACATGTTCTGGTGTCACTCGCCTTCAGTAGTAATGACATGTTCTGGTGTCACTCGCCTTCGGTAGTAATGACATGTTCTGGTGTCACTCGCCTTCAGTAGTAATGACATGTTCTGGTGTCACTCGCCTTCGGTAGTAATGACATGTTCTGGTGTCACTCGCCTTCAGTAGTAATGACATGTTCTGGTGTCACTCGCCTTCAGTAGTAATGACATGTTCTGGTGTCACTCGCCTTCAGTAGTAATGACATGTTCTGGTGTCACTCGCCTTCAGTAGTAATGACATGTTCTGGTGTCACTCGCCTTCGGTAGTAATGACATGTTCTGGTGTCACTCGCCTTCGGTAGTAATGACATGTTCTGGTGTCACTCGCCTTCAGTAGTAATGACATGTTCTGGTGTCACTCGCCTTCAGTAGTAATGACATGTTCTGGTGTCACTCGCCTTCAGTAGTAATGACATGTTCTGGTGTCACTCGCCTTCAGTAGTAATGACATGTTCTGGTGTCACTCGCCTTCAGTAGTAATGACATGTTCTGGTGTCACTCGCCTTCAGTAGTAATGACATGTTCTGGTGTCACTCGCCTTCGGTAGTAATGACATGTTCTGGTGTCACTCGCCTTCGGTAGTAATGACATGTTCTGGTGTCACTCGCCTTCAGTAGTAATGACATGTTCTGGTGTCACTCGCCTTCGGTAGTAATGACATGTTCTGGTGTCACTCGCCTTCGGTAGTAATGACATGTTCTGGTGTCACTCGCATTCGGTAGTAATGACATGTTCTGGTGTCACTCGCCTTCAGTAGTAATGACATGTTCTGGTGTCACTCGCATTCGGTAGTAATGACATGTTCTGGTGTCACTCGCCTTCAGTAGTAATGACATGTTCTGGTGTCACTCACCTTCAGTAGTAATGACATGTTCTGGTGTCACTCGCCTTCAGTAGTAATGACATGTTCTGGTGTCACTCGCCTTCAGTAGTAATGATATGTTCTGGTGTCACTCGCCTTCAGTAGTAATGACATGTTCTGGTGTCACTCGCCTTCAGTAGTAATGACATGTTCTGGTGTCACTCGCCTTCAGTAGTAATGACATGTTCTGGTGTCACTAGCCTTCAGTAGTAATGACATGTTCTGGTGTCACTCGCTTCCAGTAGTAATGACATGTTCTGGTGTCACTCGCCTTCGGTAGTAATGACATGTTCTGGTGTCACTCGCCTTCGGTAGTAATGACATGTTCTGGTGTCACTCGCCTTCGGTAGTAATGACATGTTCTGGTGTCACTCGCCTTCAGTAGTAATGACATGTTCTGGTGTCACTCGCCTTCAGTAGTAATGAAATGTTCTGGTGTCACTCGCCTTCGGTAGTAATGACATGTTCTGGTGTCACTCGCCTTCGGTAGTAATGATATGTTCTGGTGTCACTCGCCTTCAGTAGTAATGACATGTTCTGGTGTCACTCGCCTTCGGTAGTAATGACATGTTCTGGTGTCACTCGCCTTCGGTAGTAATGACATGTTCTGGTGTCACTCGCTTTCGGTAGTAATGACATGTTCTGGTGTCACTCGCCTTCGGTAGTAATGACATGTTCTGGTGTCACTCGCCTTCAGTAGTAATGACATGTTCTGGTGTCACTCGCCTTCAGTAGTAATGACATGTTCTGGTGTCACTCGCCTTCAGTAGTAATGACATGTTCTGGTGTCACTCGCCTTCAGTAGTAATGACATGTTCTGGTGTCACTCGCCTTCGGTAGTAATGACATGTTCTGGTGTCACTCGCCTTCGGTAGTAATGACATGTTCTGGTGTCACTCGCCTTCAGTAGTAATGACATGTTCTGGTGTCACTCGCCTTCAGTAGTAATGACATGTTCTGGTATCACTCGCCTTCAGTAGTAATGAAATGTTCTGGTGTCACTCGCCTTCGGTAGTAATGACATGTTCTGGTGTCACTCGCCTTCGGTAGTAATGATATGTTCTGGTGTCACTCGCCTTCAGTAGTAATGACATGTTCTGGTGTCACTCGCTTTCGGTAGTAATGACATGTTCTGGTGTCACTCGCCTTCGGTAGTAATGACATGTTCTGGTGTCACTCGCCTTCAGTAGTAATGACATGTTCTGGTGTCACTCGCCTTCAGTAGTAATGACATGTTCTGGTGTCACTCGCCTTCAGTAGTAATGACATGTTCTGGTGTCACTCGCCTTCAGTAGTAATGACATGTTCTGGTGTCACTCGCCTTCGGTTTTGCATAAACTTAACCCTAACATACCTGACCAATGTTTGAGATGGATCCAATGATGGAGACTTCACCCAGAGTTTTTGGGAGTGTTCCTCTATACAGAGGCTTTGGCAGAAGGGCAGCCATGTAATATCTCAGGTTGCAGCCTCCACATTCATTACACCCTGAATTCTATTTGCTTAATATCCCCCATTTCGGATTGGACGGACCCCACAGATTCTTCTGCGTATGACTGCGGCCGCTGGCTTCTCCTTCACTCGGTGAGTTACATTCTTAGGGTGCGTTCACACGAGCGTGAAAATCGGACGAGTGCAATGCGAGAAATTCTCACCCTGCCCAATGTTAGGCAATGAGGCTGAGCTGTTGGTCAGATTCTGGATGCGAGAGATACATCGGACGGCACTCAGATGTTATCCCCGCGCAGTGCGATATCCGCACAGGCTGACAGTGGAGGAGATGGGGGATTAACCCCTCCCTCTCCTCCGCAGCGCCTGCACTCAGCTTCACAGCTGTGACCGATCGCAACATCGGGTTACAGTCACATGACACTCGGCTCACGCTCGCAGCAGAGCCTGCGCCGGGGACATTGCATCTCGCATCCGATGCCATACACTCGTGTGAGTGCAGCCGTAGGTGCAGGACACACGATGTACGGAGCATCGCGCAGCTTTATAGGGAAGGGCGGTTTTTATTTTGTATTAATAGTGATTATGGAATCAATTATTTTTAATACAAAATTAAATTCACTGTTTATTTCTAATTTTCCTGGAGGCACTGGGGGCGGTCATCTTGGATTTGCAGATTGTAACAACAGTCACCTCATTTATGGCAGCTCCCTGTGGATTGGATCTGATGGTCGCCGGCCGACCCTATACCGAGACTAATGCTGCTGCTAGCTGGACATGCCCCCTGCCGCTCACCCCCCACCTCCCACCACCACCCCCTCTACCACTCACCCCCCCCACCACCGCTCACCCCCCCACCACCGCTCACCACCACCCCCCCCACCGCTCACCCACCACCACCGCTCACCATCACCCCCTCCACCACTCACCAACCCTACCACCACCGCTCATCCCCCTCTCCACCGCTCACCAACCCCCACCACCGCTCACCATCACCCCCTCTACCACTCACCCCCCCACCACCGCTCACCATCACCCCCTCCACCGCTCACCCCCCCCCCCACCACCAGGAATCTCACAGAACTGGAAGACGTCTCCAAGGAAGAGCAGTGCATGCCAGACGAGCCAGGAATCTCACAGAACTGGAAGATGTCTCCAAGGAAGATCAGCGCATGCCAGACGAGCCAGGAATCTCACAACTGGAGGACCTCTCCAAGTAAGAGCAGTGCATGCCAGACGAGCCAGCAATCTCACAACTGGAAGACGTCTCCAAGTAAGAGCAGTGCATGCCAGACGAGCCAGGAATCTCACAGAACTGGAAGACGTCTCCAAGGAAGAGCAGCGCATGCCATACGAGCCAGGAATCTCACAGAACTGGAAGACGTCTCCAAGGAAGAGCAGCGCATGCCAGACGAGCCAGCAATCTCACAACTGGAAGACGTCTCCAAGTAAGAGCAGTGCATGCCAGACGGGCCAGGAATCTCACAGAAATTGAAGACATCTCCAAGGAAGAGCAGCGCATGGCAGACGAGCCAGGAATCTCACAGAACTGGAAGACCTCTCCAAGGAAGAGCAGTGCATGCCAGACGAGCCAGGAATCTCACAGAACTGGAAGATGTCTCCAAGGAAGAGCAGTGCATGCCAGACAAGCCAGGAATCTCACAGAACTGGAAGACGTCTCCAAGGAAGAGCAGCGCATGCCAGACGAGCCAGGAATCTCACAGAACTGGAAGACGTCTCCAAGGAAGAGCAGCGCATGCAAGACGAGCCAGGAATCTCACAACTGGAGGACCTCTCCAAGTAAGAGCAGTGCATGCCAGACGAGCCAGAAATCTCACAGAACTGGAAGACGTCTTCAAGTAAGAGCAGTGCATGCCAGACAAGCCAGGAATCTCACAGAACTGGAAGATGTCTCCAAGGAAGAGCAGTGCATGCCAGACAAGCCAGGAATCTCACAGAACTGGAAGACGTCTCCAAGGAAGAGCAGTGCATGCCAGACGAGCCAGGAATCTCACAAAACTGGAACACGTCTCCAAGGAAGAGCAGCGCATGCCAGACGAGCCAGCAATCTCACAGAACTGGAAGATGTCTCCAAGTAAGAGCAGTGCATGCCAGACAACCCAGGAATCTCACAGAACTGGAAGATGTCTCCAAGGAAGAGCAGTGCATGCCAGACAAGCCAGGAATCTCACAGAACTGGAAGACGTCTCCAAGGAAGAGCAGTGCATGCCAGACGAGCCAGGAATCTCACAAAACTGGATCACGTCTCCAAGGAAGAGCAGCGCATGCCAGACGAGCCAGCAATCTCACAGAACTGGAAGATGTCTCCAAGGAAGAGCAGCGCATGCCAGACGAGCCAGCAATCTCACAGAACTGGAAGATGTCTCCAAGGAAGATCAGCGCATGCCAGACGAGCCAGGAATCTCACAGAACTGGAAGACGTCTCCAAGGAAGAGCAGCGCATGCCAGACGAGCCAGGAATCTCACAGAACTGGAAGACGTCTCCAAGGAAAAATTCATGAAAATCCCACAAATAAGAATTGAAAGACTCTTGGCTGCTCCAAAAAGTGTTTCCAAGCTGTGACACACGGGTGCTGCTGTGGAATAACCGTTCAGGTGCCCAGACTTTTTTTCGGACCTTCCATTTCCCTGTTTTTTTTTTCTGAACTGAAATTTTTTTCTTCTTGTAATTTTTTATATATTATATTTTTTTTATTTTTTTTGCCAAAAATACAAACTAAATCTGGCGTCATCTGTAACTTTCTGCTCAGATCGCTTCATCTTCACCATGTGCACAAGAACAGTAATTGTGACCCGGGGCGCCCAAACTTTTCCAGGCCACAGTGTCACGGCTTAGGCAGTTCATGGACCTACTCAATGTGAATGACTATAACATCAGGCTGAGCTATGTGTGCGGCGGGGGGCGGTGGACGTCCAGTAGCCTACAGCTGCAGACTGATCTGTGCACCTCTGCAGTGAACGCAGGGTCCAGCCATCATTATGCCACCATCAAATCCATCCCAGCTGGACAATTTGTGAGAACGAGGCGGATCTGCTGCACCATGCAGGAATATGAGGAGCAAGCCGACAAATTAAGAGATTCCAGTCACGAGGGTACAGCAAT
This sequence comes from Anomaloglossus baeobatrachus, assembly GCF_048569485.1. Taxonomy (NCBI): domain Eukaryota; kingdom Metazoa; phylum Chordata; class Amphibia; order Anura; family Aromobatidae; genus Anomaloglossus; species Anomaloglossus baeobatrachus. The sequence continues at coordinate 85,314 of NW_027442172.1, read as the reverse complement.
AGATCAATTAAAAAGGATACAATAGAGCAAAAAAACGTTCACGTGAAGCTCTATTGAAGCCCCCGCCAGAGACCGCAAAAATAGCGATAAGGTCCGGTTCATCACGACATAAACTCACAATGTGACGAGGTAAAGAGAGTCCTGCAACATCATTGGTCCGAACCGAACCGAAAGAATACATATTAGATTCCCCCAGATGACCTATCAGCGAAGTCAAAATCTCCAGGATATACTGGTTAGAGGCCACTATGTGGCGACTACTTGTACTCCTTTTGGCACAGGACCACCAATTCGCGGATGTTATCCCTGTGGTGGTTGTAAGGCATGTACCAATATTTGTCGAACCTAAACCTTCGTGTCGTCTGGTGGTGACAAAGAGTTTGAAATTCGCCGGTGCATCAGCTGCTCCACGGTTCAGGCGATATATTACGCCACGTGCGGCTGTGGGCTTATTTATATAGGGCTCACATCAGCTGCTGCACGGTTCAGGTGATATATTACGCGACGTGCGGTTGTGGGCTTATTTATATAGGGCTCACATCAGCTGCTCCACAGTTCAGGTGATATATTACGCCACGTGCGGCTGTGGGCTTATTTATATAGGGCTCACATCGGCTGCTCCACGGTTCAGGCGATATATTATGCGACGTGCGGCTGTGGGGTTATCTATATAGGGCTCACATCGGCTGCTCCACGGTTCAGGCGATATATTACACCACGTGCGGCTGTGGGCTTATTTATATAGGGCTCACATCAGCTGCTCCACGGTTCAGGCGATATATTATGCGACGTGCGGCTGTGGGCTTATCTATATAGGGCTCACATCGGCTGCTCCACGGTTCAGGTGATATATTACGCGACGTGCGGCTGTGGGGTTATCTATATAGGGCTCACATCGGCTGCTCCACGGTTCAGGCGATATATTATGCGACGTGCGGCTGTGGGCTTATTTATATAGGGCTCACATCGGCTGCTCCACGGTTCAGGTGATATATTACGCGACGTGCGGCTGTGGGCTTATTTATATAGGGCTCACATCGGCTGCTCCACGGTTCAGGCGATATATTACACGACGTGCGGCTGTGGGCTTATTTATATAGGGCTCACATCGGCTGCTCCACAGTTCAGGCGATAGATTACGCCACGTGCGGTTGTGGGCTTATTTATATAGGGCTCACATCGGCTGCTCCACGGTTCCAGTGATATATTACACGACGTGCGGCTGTGGGCTTATCTATATAGGGCTCACATCAGCTGCTCCACGGTTCCGGTGATATATTATGCGACGTGCGGCTGTGGGGTTATTTATATAGGGCTCACATCGGCTGCTCCACGGTTCAGGCGATATATTACGCCACGTGCGGTTGTGGGCTTATTTATATAGGGCTCACATCAGCTGCTCCACGGTTCAGGCGATATATTATGCGACGTGCGGCTGTGGGGTTATCTATATAGGGCTCACATCGGCTGCTCCACGGTTCAGGTGATATATTACGCGACGTGCGGCTGTGGGGTTATCTATATAGGGCTCACATCGGCTGCTCCACGGTTCAGGCGATATATTATGCGACGTGCGGCTGTGGGCTTATTTATATAGGGCTCACATCGGCTGCTCCACGGTTCAGGTGATATATTACGCGACGTGCGGCTGTGGGCTTATTTATATAGGGCTCACATCGGCTGCTCCACGGTTCCAGTGATATATTACACGACGTGCGGCTGTGGGCTTATCTATATAGGGCTCACATCAGCTGCTCCACGGTTCCGGTGATATATTACACGACGTGCGGTTGTGGGCTTATTTATATAGGGCTCACATCAGCTGCTCCACGGTTCAGGTGATATATTACGCGACGTGCGGCTGTGGGCTTATCTATATAGGGCTCACATCAGCTGCTCCACGGTTCAGGTGATATATTACGTGACGTGCGATTGTGGGCTTATTTATATAGGGCTCACATCAGCTGCTCCACTGTTCCGGTGATATATTACACGACGTGCGGTTGTGGGGCTTATTTATATAGGGCTCACATCGGCTGCTCCACGGTTCAGGCGATATATTACGCCACGTGCGGTTGTGGGCTTATTTATATAGGGCTCACATCAGCTGCTCCACGGTTCAGGCGATATATTACACGACGTGCGGCTGTGGGCTTATTTATATAGGGCTCACATCAGCTGCTCCACGGTTCAGGTGATATATTACGCGACGTGCGGCTGTGGGCTTATTTATATAGGGCTCACATCGGCTGCTGCACGGTTCAGGTGATATATTACACGACGTGCGGCTGTGGGCTTATTTATATAGGGCTCACATCGGCTGCTCCACGGTTCAGGTGATATATTACGCCACGTGCGGCTGTGGGCTTATCTATATAGGGCTCACATCGGCTGCTCCACGGTTCAGGTGATATATTACACGACGTGCGGTTGTGGGCTTATTTATATAGGGCTCACATCGGCTGCTGCACAGTTCAGGTGATATATTACACGACGTGCGGCTGTGGGCTTATTTATATAGGGCTCACATCGGCTGCTCCACAGGTCAGGTGATATATTACGCCACGTGCGGTTGTGGGCTTATTTATATAGGGCTCACATCGGCTGCTCCACGGTTCCGGTGATATATTACGCCACGTGCGGCTGTGGGCTTATTTATATAGGGCTCACATCGGCTGCTCCACGGTTCAGGTGATATATTACACGACGTGCGGTTGTGGGCTTATTTATATAGGGCTCACATCGGCTGCTGCACGGTTCAGGCGATATATTACGCCACGTGCGGCTGTGGGCTTATTTATATAGGGCTCACATCGGCTGCTCCACGGTTCCGGTGATATATTACGCCACGTGCGGCTGTGGGCTTATTTATATAGGGCTCACATCGGCTGCTCCACGGTTCAGGCGATATATTACGCCACGTGCGGCTGTGGGCTTATTTATATAGGGCTCACATCGGCTGCTCCACGGTTCCGGTGATATATTACGCCACGTGCGGCTGTGGGCTTATTTATATAGGGCTCACATCGGCTGCTCCACGGTTCAGGCGATATATTATGCGACGTGCGGCTGTGGGCTTATTTATATAGGGCTCACATCGGCTGCTCCACGGTTCAGGCGATATATTACGCCACGTGCGGTTGTGGGCTTATTTATATAGGGCTCACATCAGCTGCTCCCCAGGTCAGGCGATATATTACACGACGTGCGGTTGTGGGCTTATTTATATAGGGCTCACATCGGCTGCTCCACAGTTCAGGCGATATATTACACGACGTGCGGTTGTGGGCTTATTTATATAGGGCTCACATCGGCTGCTCCACGGTTCCGGTGATATATTACGCCACGTGCGGCTGTGGGCTTATTTATATAGGGCTCACATCGGCTGCTCCACGGTTCAGGCGATATATTACGCCACGTGCGGCTGTGGGCTTATTTATATAGGGCTCACATCGGCTGCTCCACGGTTCCGGTGATATATTACGCCACGTGCGGCTGTGGGCTTATTTATATAGGGCTCACATCGGCTGCTCCACGGTTCAGGCGATATATTACGCCACGTGCGGCTGTGGGCTTATTTATATAGGGCTCACATCGGCTGCTCCACGGTTCAGGCGATATATTACACGACGTGCGGCTGTGGGCTTATTTATATAGGGCTCACATCGGCTGCTCCACGGTTCAGGCGATATATTACGCCACGTGCGGTTGTGGGCTTATTTATATAGGGCTCACATCAGCTGCTCCCCAGGTCAGGCGATATATTACACGACGTGCGGTTGTGGGCTTATTTATATAGGGCTCACATCGGCTGCTCCACAGTTCAGGCGATATATTACGCGACGTGCGGCTGTGGGCTTATTTATATAGGGCTCACATCGGCTGCTCCACAGTTCAGGTGATATATTACACGACGTGCGGCTGTGGGCTTATTTATATAGGGCTCACATCGGCTGCTCCACGGTTCAGGTGATATATTACGCCACGTGCGGCTGTGGGCTTATTTATATAGGGCTCAGATCAGCTGCTCCACAGTTCAGGTGATATATTACGCGACGTGCGGTTGTGGGCTTATTTATATAGGGCTCACATCGGCTGCTCCACGGTTCAGGCGATATATTACGCCACGTGCGGCTGTGGGCTTATTTATATAGGGCTCACATCGGCTGCTCCACGGTTCAGGTGATATACTACGTGACGTGCGGCTGTGGGCTTATCTATATAGGGCTCACATCGGCTGCTCCACGGTTCAGGCGATATATTACGCGACGTGCGGCTGTGGGCTTATCTATATAGGGCTCACATCGGCTGCTCCACGGTTCAGGCGATATATTACGCCACGTGCGGCTGTGGGCTTATTTATATAGGGCTCACATCAGCTGCTCCACGGTTCAGGCGATATATTACGCCACGTGCGGCTGTGGGCTTATTTATATAGGGCTCACATTAGCTGCTCCACGGTTCAGGTGATATATTACGCCACGTGCGGCTGTGGGCTTATTTATATAGGGCTCACATCAGCTGCTCCACGGTTCAGGTGATATATTACGCGACGTGCGGCTGTGGGCTTATCTATATAGGGCTCACATCGGCTGCTGCACGGTTCAGGCGATATATTACGCCACGTGCGGCTGTGGGCTTATTTATATAGGGCTCACATCGGCTGCTCCACAGTTCAGGTGATATATTACGTGACGTGCGATTGTGGGCTTATTTATATAGGGCTCACATCGGCTGCTGCACGGTTCAGGCGATATATTACGCCACGTGCGGCTGTGGGCTTATTTATATAGGGCTCACATCGGCTGCTCCACAGTTCAGGTGATATATTACACGACGTGTGGCTGTAGGCTTATTTATATAGGGCTCACATCGGCTGCTCCACGGTTCAGGTGATATATTACGCCACGTGCGGCTGTGGGCTTATTTATATAGGGCTCACATCGGCTACTCCACGGTTCAGGTGATATATTACGCGACGTGCGGTTGTGGGCTTATTTATATAGGGCTCACATCGGCTGCTCCACGGTTCAGGTGATATATTACGCGACGTGCGGCTGTGGGCTTATCTATATAGGGCTCACATCGGCTGCTGCACGGTTCAGGCGATATATTACGCCACGTGCGGCTGTGGGCTTATCTATATAGGGCTCACATCAGCTGCTCCACAGTTCAGGTGATATATTACGGCACGTGCGGCTGTGGGCTTATCTATATAGGGCTCACATCGGCTGCTCCACGGTTCAGGTGATATATTACACGACGTGTCGCTGTGGGCTTATTTATATAGGGCTCACATCAGCTGCTCCACGGTTCAGGTGATATATTACGTGACGTGCGATCGTGGGCTTATTTATATAGGGCTCAGATCGGCTGCTCCACGGTTCAGGCGATATATTACGTGACGTGCGGCTGTGGGCTTATTTATATAGGGCTCACATCGGCTGCTCCACGGTTCAGGTGATATATTACGTGACGTGCGATTGTGGGCTTATTTATATAGGGCTCACATCAGCTGCTCCACGGTTCAGGCGATATATTACGCGACGTGCGGCTGTGGGCTTATTTATATAGGGCTCACATCAGCTGCTCCACGGTTCAGGTGATATATTACGTGACGTGCGGTTGTGGGCTTATCTATATAGGGCTCACATCGGCTGCTGCACGGTTCAGGCGATATATTACGTGACGTGCGGTTGTGGGCTTATTTATATAGGGCTCACATCGGCTGCTCCACGGTTCAGGTGATATATTACACCACGTGCGATTGTGGGCTTATTTATATAGGGCTCACATCGGCTGCTCCACGGTTCAGGTGATATATTACACGACGTGCGGCTGTGGGCTTATTTATATAGGGCTCACATCAGCTGCTCCACGGTTCAGGCGATATATTACGCGACGTGCGGTTGTGGGCTTATTTATATAGGGCTCACATCGGCTGCTCCACGGTTCAGGTGATATATTACGCGACGTGCGGTTGTGGGCTTATTTATATAGGGCTCACATCAGCTGCTCCACGGTTCAGGTGATATATTACACGACGTGCGGTTGTGGGCTTATTTATATAGGGCTCACATCGGCTGCTCCACAGTTCAGGCGATATATTACGCCACGTGCGGCTGTGGGCTTATTTATATAGGGCTCACATCGGCTGCTCCACGGTTCAGGCGATATATTACGCGACGTGCGGCTGTGGGCTTATTTATATAGGGCTCACATCGGCTGCTCCACGGTTCAGGCGATATATTACGCCACGTGCGGCTGTGGGCTTATTTATATAGGGCTCACATCGGCTGCTGCACGGTTCAGGTTATATATTACGCCACGTGCGGCTGTGGGCTTATTTATATAGGGCTCACATCAGCTGCTCCACGGTTCAGGCGATATATTACGCCACGTGCGGCTGTGTGCTTATCTATATAGGGCTCACATCAGCTGCTCCACGGTTCAGGCGATATATTACGCGACGTGCGGCTGTGGGCTTATCTATATAGGGCTCACATCAGCTGCTCCACGGTTCAGGCGATATATTACGCCACGTGCGGCTGTGGGCTTATTTATATAGGGCTCACATCAGCTGCTCCACGGTTCAGGCGATATATTACGCCACGTGCGGCTGTGGGCTTATTTATATAGGGCTCACATCAGCTGCTCCACGGTTAAGGTGATATATTACGTGACGTGCGGCTGTGGGCTTATCTATATAGGGCTCACATCGGCTGCTCCCCAGGTCAGGCGATATATTACGCCACGTGCGGCTGTGGGCTTATTTATATAGGGCTCACATCGGCTGCTCCACAGTTCAGGCGATATATTACGCCACGTGCGGCTGTGGGCTTATTTATATAGGGCTCACATCAGCTGCTCCACGGTTCAGGCGATATATTACGCCACGTGCGGCTGTGGGCTTATTTATATAGGGCTCACATCGGCTGCTCCACGGTTCAGGCGATATATTACGCGACGTGCGGCTGTGGGCTTATCTATATAGGGCTCACATCAGCTGCTCCACGGTTCAAGCGATATATTACGCGACGTGCGGCTGTGGGCTTATCTATATAGGGCTCACATCAGCTGCTCCACGGTTCAGGCGATATATTACGCCACGTGCGGCTGTGGGCTTATTTATATAGGGCTCACATCAGCTGCTCCACGGTTCAGGCGATATATTACGCCACGTGCGGCTGTGGGCATATTTATATAGGGCTCACATCAGCTGCTCCACGGTTCAGGTGATATATTACGCGACGTGCGGCTGTGGGCTTATCTATATAGGGCTCACATCGGCTGCTGCACGGTTCAGGCGATATATTACGTGACGTGCGATTGTGGGCTTATTTATATAGGGCTCACATCGGCTGCTCCACGGTTCAGGCGATATATTACGCGACGTGCGGCTGTGGGCTTATCTATATAGGGCTCACATCAGCTGCTCCACGGTTCAGGTGATAGATTACGCCACGTGCGGCTGTGGGCTTATTTATATAGGGCTCACATCGGCTGCTCCACGGTTCAGGCGATATATTACGCCACGTGCGGCTGTGGGCTTATTTATATAGGGCTCACATCGGCTGCTCCACGGTTCAGGTGATATATTACACGACGTGCGGCTGTGGGCTTATTTATATAGGGCTCACATCGGCTGCTCCACGGTTCAGGCGATATATTACGCCACGTGCGTCTGTGGGCTTATTTATATAGGGCTCACATCAGCTGCTCCACGGTTCAGGTGATATATTACACGACGTGCGGCTGTGGGCTTATTTATATAGGGCTCACATCAGCTGCTCCACGGTTCAGGTGATATTTTACGCGACGTGCGGTTGTGGGCTTATTTATATAGGGCTCACATCAGCTGCTGCACGGTTCAGGCGATATATTACGCGACGTGCGGGTGTGGGCTTATTTATATAGGGCTCACATCTGCTGCTCCACGGTTCAGGCGATATATTACGCGACGTGCGGTTGTGGGCTTATTTATATAGGGCTCACATCGGCTGCTCCACGGTTCAGGCGATATATTACACGACGTGCGGCTGTGGGCTTATCTATATAGGGCTCACATCAGCTGCTCCACAAGGCAGGCGATAGATTACACCACGTGCGGCTGTGGGCTTATTTATATAGGGCTCACATCGGCTGCTCCACGGTTCAGGCGATATATTACGCGACGTGCGGCTGTGGGCTTATTTATATAGGGCTCACATCGGCTGCTGCACGGTTCAGGTGATATATTACACGACGTGCGGCTGTGGGTTTATCTATATTGGGCTCACATCGGCTGCTCCACGGTTCAGGCGATATATTACGCCACGTGCGGCTGTGGGCTTATTTATATAGGGCTCACATCAGCTGCTCCACGGTTCAGGTGATATATTACGCCACGTGCGGCTGTGGGCTTATTTATATAGGGCTCACATCAGCTGCTCCACGGTTCAGGTGATATATTACGCCACGTGCGGCTGTGGGCTTATTTATATAGGGCTCACATCAGCTGCTCCACAGGTCAGGCGATAGATTACACCACGTGCGGTTGTGGGCTTATTTATATAGGGCTCACATCGGCTGCTCCACGGTTCAGGCGATATATTACGCGACGTGCGGCTGTGGGCTTATTTATATAGGGCTCACATCGGCTGCTCCACGGTTCAGGTGATATATTACGCGACGTGCGGTTGTGGGCTTATTTATATAGGGCTCACATCAGCTGCTCCACGGTTCAGGTGATATATTACGCCACGTGCGGCTGTGGGCTTATTTATATAGGGCTCACATCGGCTGCTGCACGGTTCAGGCGATATATTACGCCACGTGCGGCTGTGGGCTTATTTATATAGGGCTCACATCGGCTGCTCCACGGTTCAGGCGATATATTACGCCACGTGCGGCTGTGGGCTTATTTATATAGGGCTCACATCAGCTGCTCCACAGTTCAGGGGATATACTACGCGACGTGCGGCTGTGGGCTTATTTATATAGGGCTCACATCAGCTGCTCCACGGTTCAGGCGATATATTACGCCACGTGCGGCTGTGGGCTTATCTATATAGGGCTTACATCAGCTGCTGCACAGTTCAGGCGATATATTACGCGACGTGCGGCTGTGGGCTTATTTATATAGGGCTCACATCGGCTGCTCCACGGTTCAGGTGATATATTACACGACGTGCGGCTGTGGGCTTATTTATATAGGGCTCACATCGGCTGCTCCACGGTTCAGGTGATATATTACGCGACGTGTGGTTGTGGGCTTATTTATATAGGGCTTGTGGCGCCCCTGACCTGGTCAGGCACCACTGAGTACTGCACCCATGCTGGGGACAGTACAATACAGGTAATCCAGACGGCTGACCGGGGTGTGGAACACAGGCGCATAGTGATCAGGTCTCACACATGTACCCATGAGAGGACCCCTGGGGATCCCAGGAGGGGGAAAAGCCTTCACCTCCACTGGAATAGTGGAGGGGGCCAAAAGCCTCCATCTCCTCTCAAGGGGTGTGGTAAGAGAGTCTGGTTGCTAGGTGGCGTAGGCAGGCACAAAAGGAAAAAGAGAAGGAGGAGTAGACAGTCGAGAGTCTGCAGCAGAGTGTGGAGGAGTGAGGAGCAGGAAAGTGAAGCTCAGACAGGAGCAGCAGTGAAGGTCCCAGATGTGAGCCAGGCAGTGCAGAGTCCAGGGAGCTCGAGTGAGGAGCAGATCCCGTGGGCTGCTGTAGTCTGACAGCGTCCGCGCAGTGGCTACCGACGGGGGAGAACGGTCAACTAGGAGTGCTACCCGAAATCCATCTTCAGCTAGAGAGAGGGCAACGGAGTGGGAAGTAAGGAGACTGCTAGGGAGTACCAGGCCCAAACGGGCGGCAGATCCCGAAGCGGAGATAGATCCAGCTTTCTTTTGCTAAACCTGCCGGTGTGGGGCTCTCAAAGCCCACGCCACAACACCACAAAAGCCGCAGCCACGTAGCCACAGTTAGGGCCCATAGCTCACAGGAGGCAAGCAGCTGGAGTGAGCTGGTCCAGGCGACAAGCAAACGGCAAACGAAGGGGAGAGAGGCTGCAGCATCTTCCCTGGGTGACCCCCATAGGGACTCAAAGTCGGGGTTACCCCAAACCACCAAGGGCTAAGGAAGGCGAGTTAGTAGTCACCCTCACAAGTCAGCCTGAAGGACACTTGGTTCCCACTTGGTTCATCCCAGCTACGCCCGGGTCACTCACCCTGCCATCAACTGTGAGTAAAAACCCTGAAAGACATTCTGCCTGTGTTGAGTCATTCTGCGCCTTGTAGTTCTACGCATCTACACAGGGCCCTGGGGCTTGCTTCACTCTCAGGAGGCTACTACAACTGGCTGCACCCACCATCAGCCCCAGGCATCCCTTAACCTGCAGTGGCGGTCCCCCCACTGACCGCAAATCTGAGAGTGGCGTCACGACAAACTACAGAGAAGGTTTCCTACCTGTGACCAGACAGATCCAGCTACGTGGAGTCCCTGAAGGTAATGCACCGACACAGCGTTTGCGGGGCTCCACATCTGGCGTCACGAACAGGATAAGGACTAGACCTGTCCAGACAGGTGACCATGTGCCTGGGCGGTCCGCTTGAAAAAATTGGAAGCGCCGCCATATTGCCACCATGAAAAGCGCGCTGAAAAACAACAGCAGCCCGCGCTGGAAGAAGTTACCGCCCACGAAGAGGTGTGGCTACCCAGAGATCCCCTGCAGGGTTCTGACCTCGCTTGTGAAGAGAGCGGAAGCGTCCAGAGACGGCGGGAAGGACAGAGAGCCACAAGCCTGCTGCTGCAGAGAGAAGAAATGGAGTCCGGACGTGGATACCCAGAACCAGGCTCCGCTGCCTGGTGGTGCCGGGCGCTTGCTATCTTCTGCGATCAGCTGGAGGCCAGGATTATGCGACAGCTCAGTGAGGGACGCACGGAGCTTCTGGAGATGGCTGCGGCGGTTCGGACCTACGAAGAGGGAGCCGCGCGACGCATGCCAGATCGAGCGGCGACGACTCAGATCCCGATGGTGCCACCGATGGGTGAGTCCAGAGTTGCCCCGGCCAGCGCAAGTGCTCCGACCCCTGCTGCTACGACCGCGGTCCCAGAAGAGGCGCCTGGCGCGGCGACGCTGAGCGAGGCCGCAGCCACGCTAGGTGCGGCCCGCCAAATCCAGGCCGCCGCAGCGACACCCCGCCTGGCCCGCAAAGGTCCGACTGCCACGGCGATACTCATCCGTGCCGCAGGTGTGACGCTGACCCAGGCTGCCACCCCTGCTGAGCCCAGTCCGCCAAGACCCCACCGCAGCAGCGACGCTCGTCCGAGCCGCAAGTGAGATGCTGAACCAGGCCGCAGCCCCGCCAGGTGCGGCCCGTCAAGCCCCGATCACTGCAGCGACGCCCAGCTCCACCTGCACGGACCCCATTGAGGATGCGACGCCAATTCAGACCGCGGCTGCAATGCCCAGTCCGGCCCCGCCAAGAACTGGCCGCAACAGCGACGCAGATCCAGGCCGCCGCCACGCCAGGCTCGGCCCGCACAGACCAGGCCGCCGCAGCGATGCCCTGCGCGGCCCGCCAAGAAAAGACTACATCACCATTTACCCCCGGCCTGCAAGGCCAGAGCAGACACCGCTCCCCAGTCTAAGGAGGTCCCTGCAAGGAAATCCCTGATAGGTGAAGACCCCGCGTACTGGCAGCTGAAGGCTGACATGGAGGCCAAGTTTCCACAGGAGATGGTGGACCAGTACATGCTCCCTCCGCACACCCCTAAGGCAACCCCTGCGGCAACCACGCCGAAGAGTCCACCGCCTGGGCCAGCTGAGGAACACTCATCCCTAGCGCTGCCACGACCAGAGTGCAGCGAAGAACTAAGGGGGAGAGGAGGGCAAGAAGTTGAGGAGTTGCCCCCGGAGCCAGCAGCAGTGCTAGTCCCAGAGCCGGAGATGCTGCCATATTCCCGCTGGGACGAGGAAGACCTGACACCTCCTGCTGAAGAAGACCTGCCCAACCGCCCCCACCTGGGAGCTTGTAAGCTGCACTTCGCAGAATCCAGCCCGCAAGACACAGCGCCGCAGTAGAACCCAGTCTTTCCCTGCACCGCTGTGACGGGGTGTACAGCAGAGCAAGGAGAGACAACAGGCCGAGGAACGATCCAACAGGTTTATTCACAAGAACACTGGAACAGCACACGATAAGTCCACGTAAAACAGATTCGGGGGCCCTTCCCGACAATCCTCGGACCGGATTACAAAGCAATCGTCCTTACAGTAGTCCAAAGAGTTCCACACAATCCCACGGGCCGCCACACAGGCCTAGCTCCGTCCGTGTCCACAGCCACACAGGCTGGAGCTCCTGCTCCCTTCAAGTTTCAGCTCACTCTGACTGAATCTCCCAGGTAAGCAGAGTTTACACTAGTTGGACTCTAGGCCCACCTCCCCCTACTCCCAGGGATGGAAGTGCCTCAAGAGGATATAACCTTGCATTTTAGGGGGTGATTACCTACAACAATAGAAATGTACACAGAAGTAGTTCAAATAAGACAATGAACCCAGCTTGAAATAGGAATCTGTACAGCATATACAGTGAGGGTAAATTTACATCTTCACAATCCCTCCCCCTCCCAACTTGTGTACGTACTAGGGACCTCTACAGGTCACTGGTTAAGTACACACAGGCAGAGCGTTACTTACATGTGGCTTCATGCAGCCACGAATTGGCATCGTAGCTCTCCCACATCATTGCCCAGGAGAACAGCTGCAGGCAGACCACACATCGCCTGACCCCAAAACCAAAGCTCAGATCCACAGTGGCTGTGGGAATAGTCCTCCATTGTCCACCAGCCAGTTCAATGACAATCCCAGGTCCTCTATGGATTGCCTCAGGCCGAACCACTCGGGGATCAGCCAGTGTGAGGAAAGCACCCGAGTCACAAAATCCAACAAGTCTCTGTCCATCCAGCACAACCTCCTGCAAGTGCTTACCTCGATGAGCAGAAGTCGTCATAACTGCAGGTCGCACCCCGTAAACTCCTGGTGGTGCAACATGGGGGGCTGAGTCACTAGGCCAGTCCTCACATAGCGGTGCCACATCTTCCTCCATGGCGCTGGGCTGTAAATAATTAACAATCCGATTGGGCGCAGGATCAGTCCTCATTTGAACAGCTGGGCAGGAGACTTGCCGATGCCCTGGCTGTCCACATTGATAGCATCTGAGCTGGGTCTCCCTCCATCCAAGGCGTCCTCTTGGGTAAGGGGTAGGGGAACTTGGAGGCCGACTCCCACCTGAAGGTGCTGTAGGGGTTTGAGGATGATTCCTCCATGGGCTGGCTGGGCATGAGGCCTGCAAATGCCCGGGATGCCTACAAACATAACACCTGCGCTCTGTTACTTCCTCTCCCCGGCGTATTCCAGAAAGTGCAGTAGAAGCAACTGAAGGCACATTAACACGGGTATCAACATGTGGTGGCTTAGAGGAACGGGGAACAATGGGGGCAGAATAACTGGGGGCATCCGGTGTTGTGGAGCTCTTAGGCGTCTCTCCATCCTCCAACAAAACCCTCCACTGAGGCTTGATAGTGAGCACCTCATCAGCTAGAGCAGCAGCTTCCTCCACTGTCGCTGGTTTTCTCTCACGCACCCATTCCCGGATCTCAGCGGGGCACTGGGCAAAGAATTGTTCTTTTAGGATGACCTGGAGGAAGGTCTGCCAAGTTAAGGCTCCCTCTCCCTCCAGCCAGCGATGGCACACTTGTTTCAGTCTGTGGGCAAACATCTTGAAAGACACTTCTCCATCACAGGCTAATGTACGGAACTTAGTCCTATAAGTATCTGGGGTCACGGCATAATGTTCCAGAATGGTCTGTTTTATCTCCCCATACTCACAATTCCACTGAGGGTCCATAGCTCTATAGGCGTCGGCAGCTCCACCCTCCAAGAGGCCCACCAGGTGTCTGACTCGCTCTCTTTCTGGGACTTCCATTAATCGACACTGATGCTCAAAGTCCTGAAAGAAGCCCTCAATGTCACCTGCAGCTTCATTAAATGGCTTAAAGTCCTTGCGGGACACTCTGGAGAATTCCCTCATAGTTGGTGCTGTGGTTAAAGTTTGTCTGGAGCCTCTAGCTGCTTCCACAGCAAATCTCCTCTCCAGCAATGCCTTCTTTTGAGCTCTGCGAATAGCATCCATCTTATATTCAATGGTGACCTCATCTCCAAGCAGTGCCATCTCCTCTTCATACCACACAATCCATTGACTTTTTTGGGTATTTACCTCCAGCTCCCGTCTTTCCTCCCTTTGCTGTGAGGATCCTTCCTCCACGTCATTTTGCGAGCAGACTCCTTCTAGCGCCTCAATCAGCTGCTCCTTGGAGAGTCCTTTGAAACAAACTCCTACTTCACGGGCCTTTGATTGCAGGCTCCCCAAAGTCCAGGTCTTGTACTCTGCAGTGCTGGTTCCTGATGTTGAGCCATTGTCCTCCATTCCTTCTGCTCTGATCCCAGCGCTGCCAACCAGTTTGTGACGGGGTGTACAGCAGAGCAAGGAGAGACAACAGGCCGAGGAACGATCCAACAGGTTTATTCACAAGAACACTGGAACAGCACACGATAAGTCCACGTAAAACAGATTCGGGGGCCCTTCCCGACAATCCTCGGACCGGATTACAAAGCAATCGTCCTTACAGTAGTCCAAAGAGTTCCACACAATCCCACGGGCCGCCACACAGGCCTAGCTCCGTCCGTGTCCACAGCCACACAGGCTGGAGCTCCTGCTCCCTTCAAGTTTCAGCTCACTCTGACTGAATCTCCCAGGTAAGCAGAGTTTACACTAGTTGGACTCTAGGCCCACCTCCCCCTACTCCCAGGGATGGAAGTGCCTCAAGAGGATATAACCTTGCATTTTAGGGGGTGATTACCTACAACAATAGAAATGTACACAGAAGTAGTTCAAATAAGACAATGAACCCAGCTTGAAATAGGAATCTGTACAGCATATACAGTGAGGGTAAATTTACATCTTCACAACCGCCATCCCCAGAGCAGAGAGAAGTCACGGCCAGAGACCTACAAGAAAAACGGTTCCTGAGAAGAGCCAAAGCACAGATCAGAGGACCCCTGCGTCGAGGAATTGTCGAAGATTTCAGCCTCAAATCAGGGTACGGCTTTATAGTATCACCTGGTGTGAAGGAAGGGATTTTTGTCAATCGAAGGGATGTGAGAGCCCACCTGCCCAGAGGACACCCTGGAAGAAATTTGAAGATAGGAGACTCAGTGGAGTTCACTATGCATCAGGGAGAAAGAGGCTGGTATGCCCTAGATGTTGCACCATGTTCTAGAAGTCCTTGCAGAAGCCCTGCAGTCACAACAGAAGATGAAGACAGAGACACTGAAGAAGAAAGAAAATACGACGAACCCACAGACGAAGAAAGAGATCAAGAAACCAGCAGGTGCCGCAGCCCTACAGGCCCAAGCCCTGGTATGGAAGAGTAGAGGAATCTGCATAAAGTAAAGCATACAGCAAGTTAAAGTTTTGAAAAGTTGGAAGTTTTGCAACGTTTACGTTTAAGTATGTGCCCACATAAACTTGTGTGAGAAAACCATAAACCTTAAGGCTATGAACTGGCTATAGCCACAAACTCTCGCAGTGTAAATAGTTACACCAGAGGGCACCACCACCACCAGAGTCAGCCTGTTTAGGGGCTTGGCTCGTCTGCAACCGGGAGGAGCCCGTCCGTATATAGGGCCTTGGCTCACCTGCGACCAGAGAGCATGCCTGTTTATGGGGCCTGGCTCTCCACCACAAAGAGGGTACCTGGTCAGCACCAACTGTGGAGGCCGCCTCTACATCCTGCCAGAAGAGGCTGAGGGCGCGGATCCACCAGGCCAGGTATACCCTGAAACCACCAGCCCATGAAAGCCGCCTCTACATCCTGCCAGAAGTGGCTGAAGGCGCGGCCAACGGGAGAGGCAGATTGGAGGAAAGGTCTGGGGAAGTAGATGGCCCAGATCTGGTTACCAAATGGACCGGTGACCTGCCTCCTGAAAGGGTTTGGGTGGGTTAACGGACTTGTGGGTGGAGGGTGGTGATGTATGGTACCTGGTGCTTTTAAAAATGTTTTACATGTTTTAATGTTTTATGCATTTTAAAATGTTGTCTTGCAGCCCGAGGACGTGCTGGTGATAACTAAGGGGGAATGTGGCGCCCCTGACCTGGTCAGGCACCACTGAGTACTGCACCCATGCTGGGGACAGTACAATACAGGTAATCCAGAAGGCTGACCGGGGTGTGGAACACAGGCGCATAGTGATCAGGTCTCACACATGTACCCATGAGAGGACCCCTGGGGATCCCAGGAGGGGGAAAAGCCTTCACCTTCACTGGAATAGTGGAGGGGGCCAAAAGCCTCCATCTCCTCTCAAGGGGTGTGGTAAGAGAGTCTGGTTGCTAGGTGGCGTAGGCAGGCACAAAAGGAAAAAGAGAAGGAGGAGTAGACAGTCTAGAGTCTGCAGCAGAGTGTGGAGGAGTGAGGAGCAGGAAAGTGAAGCTCAGACAGGAGCAGCAGTGAAGGTCCCAGATGTGAGCCAGGCAGTGCAGAGTCCAGGGAGCTCGAGTGAGGAGCAGATCCCGTGGGCTGCTGTAGTCTGACAGCGTCCGCGCAGTGGCTACCGACGGGGGAGAACGGTCAACTAGGAGTGCTACCCGAAATCCATCTTCAGCTAGAGAGAGGGCAACGGAGTGGGAAGTAAGGAGACTGCTAGAGAGTACCAGGCCCAAACGGGCGGCAGATCCCGAAGCGGAGATAGATCCAGCTTTCTTTTGCTAAACCTGCCGGTGTGGGGCTCTCAAAGCCCACGCCACAACACCACAAAAGCCGCAGCCACGTAGCCACAGTTAGGGCCCATAGGTCACAGGAGGCAAGCAGCTGGAGTGGCCTGGTCCAGGCGACAAGCAAACGGCAAACGAAGGGGAGAGAGGCTGCAGCATCTTCCCTGGGTGACCCCCATAGGGACTCAAAGTCGGGGTTACCCCAAACCACCAAGGGCTAAGGAAGGCGAGTTAGTAGTCACCCTCACAAGTCAGCCTGAAGGACACTTGGTTCCCACTTGGTTCATCCCAGCTACGCCCGGGTCACTCACCCTGCCATCAACTGTGAGTAAAAACCCTGAAAGACATCCTGCCTGTGTTGAGTCATTCTGCGCCTTGTAGTTCTACGCATCTACACAGGGCCCTGGGGCTTGCCTCACTCTCAGGAGGCTACTACAACTGGCTGCACCCACCATCAGCCCCAGGCATCCCTTAACCTGCAGTGGCGGTCCCCCACTGACCGCAAATCTGAGAGTGGCGTCACGACAAACTACAGAGAAGGTTTCCTACCTGTGACCAGACAGATCCAGCTACGTGGAGTCCCTGAAGGTAATGCACCGACACAGCGTTTGCGGGGCTCCACAGGCTCACATCGGCTGCTCCACGGTTCAGGCGATATATTACGCCACGTGCGGCTGTGGGCTTATTTATATAGGGCTCACATCGGCTACTCCACGGTTCAGGCGATATATTACGCCACGTGCGGCTGTGGGCTTATTTATATAGGGCTCACATCAGCTGCTCCACGGTTCAGGTGATATATTACACGACGTGCGGCTGTGGGCTTATTTATATAGGGCTCACATCGGCTGCTCCACGGTTCAGGTGATATATTACGCCACGTGCGGTTGTGGGCTTATTTATATAGGGCTCACATCGGCTGCTCCACGGTTCAGGTGATATATTACACGACGTGCGGCTGTGGGCTTATTTATATAGGGCTCACATCGGCTGCTCCACGGTTCAGGTGATATATTACGCCACGTGCGGCTGTGGGCTTATTTATATAGGGCTCACATCAGCTGCTCCACAGTTCAGGTGATATATTACGCGACGTGCGGTTGTGGGCTTATTTATATAGGGCTCACATCAGCTGCTCCCCAGGTCAGGCGATATATTACGCCACGTGCAGCTGTGGGCTTATCTATATAGGGCTCACATCAGCTGCTCCACGGTTCAGGCGATATATTACATGACGTGCAGTTGTGGGCTTATTTATATAGGGCTCACATCCGCTGCTCCACGGTTCAGGTGATATATTACGCGACGTGCGGTTGTGGGCTTATTTATATAGGGCTCACATCGGCTGCTCCACGGTTCAGGTGATATACTACGCGACGTGCGGCTGTGGGCTTGTCTATATAGGGCTCACATCAGCTGCTCCACAGTTCAGGCGATATATTACACGACGTGCAGCTGTGGGCTTATTTATATAGGGCTCACATCCGCTGCTCCACGGTTCAGGTGATATATTACGCGACGTGCGGCTGTGGGCTTATCTATATAGGGCTCACATCGGCTGCTCCACGGTTCAGGTGATATATTACGCCACGTGCGGTTGTGGGCTTATTTATATAGGGCTCACATCGGCTGCTCCACGGTTCAGGCGATATATTACGCGACGTGCGGCTGTGGGCTTATTTATATAGGGCTCACATCGGCTGCTGCACGGTTCAGGTGATATATTACGCCACGTGCGGTTGTGGGCTTATTTATATAGGGCTCACATCGGCTGCTCCACGGTTCAGGCGATAGATTACGCGACGTGCGGCTCCGGGCTTATTTATATAGGGCTCACATCGGCTGCTGCACGGTTCAGGCGATATATTACGCCACGTGCGGCTGTGGGCTTATTTATATAGGGCTCACATCGGCTGCTGCACGGTTCAGGCGATATATTACGCCACGTGCGGCTGTGGGCTTATTTATATAGGGCTCACATCGGCTGCTCCACGGTTCAGGTGATATATTACGCCACGTGCGGCTGTGGGCTTATTTATATAGGGCTCACATCGGCTGCTCCACGGTTCAGGCGATATATTACGCGACGTGCGGCTGTGGGCTTATTTATATAGGGCTCACATCAGCTGCTCCACGGTTCAGGTGATATATTACACGACGTGCGGTTGTGGGCTTATTTATATAGGGCTCACATCGGCTGCTCCACGGTTCAGGCGATATATTACACGACGTGCGGTTGTGGGCTTATTTATATAGGGCTCACATCAGCTGCTCCACGGTTCAGGTGATATATTACGCCACGTGCGGCTGTGGGCTTATTTATATAGGGCTCACATCAGCTGCTCCACGGTTCAGGTGATAGATTACGCGACGTGCGGTTTTGGGCTTATTTATATAGGGCTCACATCGGCTGCTCCACGGTTCAGGCGATATATTACACGACGTGCGGCTGTGGGCTTATTTATATAGGGCTCACATCAGCTGCTCCACGGTTCAGGCGATATATTACGCCACGTGCGGTTGTGGGCTTATTTATATAGGGCTCACATCGGCTGCTGCACGGTTCAGGCGATATATTACACGACGTGCGGCTGTGGGCTTATTTATATAGGGCTCACATCAGCTGCTCCACGGTTCAGGTGATATATTACACCACGTGCGGCTGTTGGCTTATTTATATAGGGCTCACATCGGCTGCTCCACGGTTCAGTCGATATATTACGCCACGTGCGGCTGTGGGCTTATTTATATAGGGCTCACATCGGCTGCTCCACGGTTCAGGCGATATATTACGCGACGTGCGGTTGTGGGCTTATTTATATAGGGCTCACATCGGCTGCTCCACGGTTCAGGCGATATATTACGCGACGTGCGGTTGTGGGCTTATTTATATAGGGCTCACATCGGCTGCTCCACGGTTCAGGTGATATATTACGCGACGTGCGGTTGTGGGCTTATTTATATAGGGCTCACATCGCCTGCTCCATGGTTCAGGTGATATATTACGCGACGTGCGGTTGTGGACTTATTTATATAGGGCTCACATCGGCTGCTCCACGGTTCAGGTGATATATTACGCGACGTGCGGTTGTGGGCTTATTTATATAGGGCTCACATCGGCTGCTGCACGGTTCAGGTGATATATTACGCCACGTGTTTCTGTGGGCTTATTTATATAGGGCTCACATCGGCTGCTCCACGGTTCAGGCGATATATTACGCGACGTGCGGTTGTGGGCTTATTTATATAGGGCTCACATCGGCTGCTCCACGGTTCAGGCGATATATTACGCGACGTGCGGTTGTGGGCTTATTTATATAGGGCTCACATCGGCTGCTCCACGGTTCAGGTGATATATTACGCCACGTGCGGTTGTGGGCTTATTTATATAGGGCTCACGTCGGCTGCTCCACGGTTCAGGCGATATATTACGCCACGTGCGGTTGTGTGCTTATTTATATAGGGCTCACATCGGCTGCTCCACGGTTCAGGCGATATATTACGCGACGTGCGGTTGTGGGCTTATTTATATAGGGCTCACATCGGCTGCTGCACGGTTCAGGCGATATATTACGCGACGTGCGGGTGTGGGCTTATTTATATAGGGCTCACATCGGCTGCTGCACGGTTCAGGTGATAGATTACGCGACGTGCGGCTGTGGGCTTATTTATATAGGGCTCACATCGGCTGCTGCACGGTTCAGGCGATATATTACACGACGTGCGGCTGTGGGCTTATCTATATGGGGCTCAAATCAGCTGCTCCACGGTTCAGGTGATATATTACGCCACGTGCGGCTGTGGGCTTATCTATATAGGGCTCACATCAGCTGCTCCACGGTTCAGGTGATATATTACGCGACGTGCGGCTGTGGGCTTATCTATATAGGGCTCACATCAGCTGCTCCACGGTTCAGGCGATATATTACGCCACGTGCGCCTGTGGGCTTATTTATATAGGGCTCACATCAGCTGCTCCACAGTTCAGGTGATATATTACGCGACGTGCGGCTGTGGGCTTATCTATATAGGGCTCACATCAGCTGCTCCACAGTTCAGGTGATATATTACGCGACGTGCGGCTGTGGGCTTATCTATATAGGGCTCACATCGGCTGCTCCACGGTTCAGGTGATATATTACGCGACGTGCGGCTGTGGGCTTATCTATATAGGGCTCACATCAGCTGCTCCACAGTTCAGGTGATATATTACGCGACGTGCAGCTGTGGGCTTATTTATATAGGGCTCACATCAGCTGCTCCACAGGTCAGGTGATATATTACGCCACGTGCGGCTGTGGGCTTATCTATATAGGGCTCACATCAGCTGCTCCACAGTTCAGGTGATATATTACGCGACGTGCGGTTGTGGGCTTATTTATATAGGGCTCACATCGGCTGCTGCACGGTGCAGGCGATATATTACGCCACGTGCGGTTGTGGGCTTATTTATATAGGGCTCACATCGGCTGCTGCACGGTGCAGGCGATATATTACGCCACGTGCGGCTGTGGGCTTATTTATATAGGGCTCACATCGGCTGCTCCTCGGTTCAGGTGATATATTACACGACGTGCGGTTGTGGGCTTATTTATATAGGGCTCACATCGGCTGCTGCACGGTTCAGGCGATATATTACGCCACGTGCGGCTGTGGGCTTATTTATATAGGGCTCACATCAGCTGCTGCACGGTTCAGGTGATATATTACGCGACGTGCGGCTGTGGGCTTATTTATATAGGGCTCACATCGGCTGCTGCACGGTTCAGGTGATATACTACGTGACGTGCGGCTGTGGGCTTATCTATATAGGGCTCACATCGGCTGCTCCACGGTTCAGGCGATATATTACGCCACGTGCGGTTGTGGGCTTATTTATATAGGGCTCACATCGGCTGCTCCACGGTTCAGGCGATATATTACGCCACGTGCGGCTGTGGGCTTATTTATATAGGGCTCACATCGGCTGCTCCACGGTTCAGGTGATATATTACGCCACGTGCGGCTGTGGGCTTATTTATATAGGGCTCACATCGGCTGCTCCACGGTTCAGGCGATATATTACGCCACGTGCGGTGTGGGCTTATTTATATAGGGCTCACATCGGCTGCTCCACGGTTCAGGTGATAGATTACGCCACGTGCGGCTGTGGGCTTATTTATATAGGGCTCACATCGGCTGCTCCACGGTTCAGGTGATATATTACGCCACGTGCGTCTGTGGGCTTATTTATATAGGGCTCACATCAGCTGCTCCACGGTTCAGGCGATATATTACGCCACGTGCGGCTGTGGGCTTATTTATATAGGGCTCACATCAGCTGCTCCACGGTTCAGGCGATAGATTACGCGACGTGCGGTTGTGGGCTTATCTATATAGGGCTCACATCAGCTGCTCCACAGGTCAGGTGATATATTACGCGACGTGCGGCTGTGGGCTTATTTATATAGGGCTCACATCAGCTGCTCCACGGTTCAGGCGATATATTACGCGACGTGCGGCTGTGGGCTTATTTATATAGGGCTCACATCGGCTGCTCCACGGTTCAGGCGATATATTACGCGACGTGCGGCTGTGGGCTTATTTATATAGGGCTCACATCGGCTGCTCCACAGTTCAGGTGATATATTACACGACGTGCGGCTGTGGGCTTATCTATATAGGGCTCACATCGGCTGCTCCACGGTTCAGGTGATATATTACACGACGTGCGGTTGTGGGCTTATTTATATAGGGCTCACATCAGCTGCTGCACGGTTCAGGCGATATATTACACGACGTGCGGTTGTGGGCTTATTTATATAGGGCTCACATCAGCTGCTGCACGGTTCAGGTGATATATTACGCGACGTGCGGTTGTGGGCTTATTTATATAGGGCTCACATCAGCTGCTCCACGGTTCAGGCGATATATTACGCCACGTGCGTCTGTGGGCTTATTTATATAGGGCTCACATCGGCTGCTGCACGGTTCAGGCGATATATTACGCCACGTGCGGCTGTGGGGTTATTTATATAGGGCTCACATCGGCTGCTCCACGGTTCAGGCGATATATTACACGACGTGCGGCTGTGGGCTTATTTATATAGGGCTCACATCAGCTGCTCCACGGTTCAGGTGATATATTACACGACGTGCGGCTGTGGGGTTATCTATATAGGGCTCACATCAGCTGCTCCACGGTTCAGGTGATATATTACGCCTCGTGCGGCTGTGGGCTTATCTATATAGGGCTCACATCAGCTGCTCCACAGTTCAGGTGATATATTACGCGACGTGCGGTTGTGGGCTTATTTATATAGGGCTCACATCGGCTGCTCCACGGTTCAGGTGATATATTACACGACGTGCGGCTGTGGGCTTATCTATATAGGGCTCACATCGGCTGCTCCACGGTTCAGGTGATATATTACACGACGTGCGGCTGTGGGCTTATTTATATAGGGCTCACATCAGCTGCTCCACGGTTCAGGCGATATATTACGCTACGTGCGGCTGTGGGCTTATTTATATAGGGCTCACATCGGCTGCTCCACGGTTCAGGCGATATATTACGCGACGTGCGGTTGTGGGCTTATTTATATATGGCTCACATCGGCTGCTCCACAGTTCAGGTGATAGATTACGCGACGTGCGGCTGTGGGCTTATTTATATAGGGCTCACATCGGCTGCTCCACAGTTCAGGTGATATATTACGCCACGTGCGGCTGTGGGCTTATTTATATAGGGCTCACATCGGCTGCTCCTCGGTTCAGGTGATATATTACGCGACGTGCGGTTGTGGGCTTATTTATATAGGGCTCACATCGGCTGCTGCACGGTTCAGGCGATATATTACGCCACGTGCGGCTGTGGGCTTATTTATATAGGGCTCACATCAGCTGCTGCACGGTTCAGGTGATATATTACGCGACGTGCGGCTGTGGGCTTATTTATATAGGGCTCACATCGGCTGCTGCACGGTTCAGGTGATATACTACGTGACGTGCGGCTGTGGGCTTATCTATATAGGGCTCACATCGGCTGCTCCACGGTTCAGGCGATATATTACGCCACGTGCGGTTGTGGGCTTATTTATATAGGGCTCACATCGGCTGCTCCACGGTTCAGGCGATATATTACGCCACGTGCGGCTGTGGGCTTATTTATATAGGGCTCACATCGGCTGCTCCACGGTTCAGGTGATATATTACGCCACGTGCGGCTGTGGGCTTATTTATATAGGGCTCACATCGGCTGCTCCACGGTTCAGGCGATATATTACGCCACGTGCGGTGTGGGCTTATTTATATAGGGCTCACATCGGCTGCTCCACGGTTCAGGTGATAGATTACGCCACGTGCGGCTGTGGGCTTATTTATATAGGGCTCACATCGGCTGCTCCACGGTTCAGGTGATATATTACGCCACGTGCGTCTGTGGGCTTATTTATATAGGGCTCACATCAGCTGCTCCACGGTTCAGGCGATATATTACGCCACGTGCGGCTGTGGGCTTATTTATATAGGGCTCACATCAGCTGCTCCACGGTTCAGGCGATAGATTACGCGACGTGCGGTTGTGGGCTTATCTATATAGGGCTCACATCAGCTGCTCCACAGGTCAGGTGATATATTACGCGACGTGCGGCTGTGGGCTTATTTATATAGGGCTCACATCAGCTGCTCCACGGTTCAGGCGATATATTACGCGACGTGCGGCTGTGGGCTTATTTATATAGGGCTCACATCGGCTGCTCCACGGTTCAGGCGATATATTACGCGACGTGCGGCTGTGGGCTTATTTATATAGGGCTCACATCGGCTGCTCCACAGTTCAGGTGATATATTACACGACGTGCGGCTGTGGGCTTATCTATATAGGGCTCACATCGGCTGCTCCACGGTTCAGGTGATATATTACACGACGTGCGGTTGTGGGCTTATTTATATAGGGCTCACATCAGCTGCTGCACGGTTCAGGCGATATATTACACGACGTGCGGTTGTGGGCTTATTTATATAGGGCTCACATCAGCTGCTCCACGGTTCAGGCGATATATTACGCCACGTGCGTCTGTGGGCTTATTTATATAGGGCTCACATCGGCTGCTGCACGGTTCAGGCGATATATTACGCCACGTGCGGCTGTGGGGTTATTTATATAGGGCTCACATCGGCTGCTCCACGGTTCAGGCGATATATTACACGACGTGCGGCTGTGGGCTTATTTATATAGGGCTCACATCAGCTGCTCCACGGTTCAGGTGATATATTACACGACGTGCGGCTGTGGGGTTATCTATATAGGGCTCACATCAGCTGCTCCACGGTTCAGGTGATAGATTACGCCACGTGCGGCTGTGGGCTTATCTATATAGGGCTCACATCAGCTGCTCCACAGTTCAGGTGATATATTACGCGACGTGCGGTTGTGGGCTTATTTATATAGGGCTCACATCGGCTGCTCCACGGTTCAGGTGATATATTACACGACGTGCGGCTGTGGGCTTATCTATATAGGGCTCACATCGGCTGCTCCACGGTTCAGGTGATATATTACACGACGTGCGGCTGTGGGCTTATTTATATAGGGCTCACATCAGCTGCTCCACGGTTCAGGCGATATATTACGCTACGTGCGGCTGTGGGCTTATTTATATAGGGCTCACATCGGCTGCTCCACGGTTCAGGCGATATATTACGCGACGTGCGGTTGTGGGCTTATTTATATATGGCTCACATCGGCTGCTCCACAGTTCAGGTGATAGATTACGCGACGTGCGGCTGTGGGCTTATTTATATAGGGCTCACATCGGCTGCTCCACGGTTCAGGTGATATACTACGTGACGTGCGGCTGTGGGCTTATCTATATAGGGCTCACATCAGCTGCTCCACAGTTCAGGTGATATATTACGCCACGTGCGGCTGTGGGCTTATTTATATAGGGCTCACATCGGCTGCTCCACGGTTCAGGCGATATATTACGCCACGTGCGGTGTGGGCTTATTTATATAGGGCTCACATCGGCTGCTGCACGGTTCAGGTGATAGATTACGCCACGTGCGGCTGTGGGCTTATCTATATAGGGCTCACATCAGCTGCTCCACGGTTCAGGCGATATATTACGCCACGTGCGGCTGTGGGCTTATTTATATAGGGCTCACATCAGCTGCTCCACGGTTCAGGTGATATATTACACGACGTGCGGCTGTGGGCTTATTTATATAGGGCTCACATCGGCTGCTCCACGGTTCAGGCGATAGATTACGCGACGTGCGGTTGTGGGCTTATCTATATAGGGCTCACATCAGCTGCTCCACGGTTCAGGCGATATATTACGCCACGTGCGGCTGTGGGCTTATTTATATAGGGCTCACATCGGCTGCTCCACGGTTCAGGTGATATATTACGCGACGTGCGGCTGTGGGCTTATCTATATAGGGCTCACATCGGCTGCTCCACGGTTCAGGTGATATATTACACGACGTGCGGCTGTGGGCTTATCTATATAGGGCTCACATCAGCTGCTCCACGGTTCAGGCGATATATTACGCGACGTGCGGCTGTGGGCTTATTTATATAGGGCTCACATCGGCTGCTCCACGGTTCAGGTGATATATTACACGACGTGCGGCTGTGGGCTTATTTATATAGGGCTCACATCGGCTGCTCCACGGTTCAGGCGATATATTACGCCACGTGCGGCTGTGGGCTTATTTATATAGGGCTCACATCAGCTGCTCCACAGTTCAGGTGATATATTACACGACGTGCGGCTGTGGGCTTATTTATATAGGGCTCACATCAGCTGCTCCATGGTTCAGGTGATATATTACGCGACGTGCGGCTGTGGGCTTATTTATATAGGGCTCACATCGGCTGCTCCACGGTTCAGGTGATATATTACACGACGTGCGGCTGTGGGCTTATTTATATAGGGCTCACATCGGCTGCTCCACGGTTCAGGTGATATATTACACGACGTGCGGCTGTGGGCTTATTTATATAGGGCTCACATCGGCTGCTGCACGGTTCAGGCGATATATTACGCCACGTGCGGCTGTGGGGTTATTTATATAGGGCTCACATCGGCTGCTCCACGGTTCAGGCGATATATTACACGACGTGCGGCTGTGAGCTTATTTATATAGGGCTCACATCAGCTGCTCCACAGTTCAGGTGATATATTACACGACGTGCGGCTGTGGGCTTATTTATATAGGGCTCACATCGGCTGCTCCACGGTTCAGGTGATATATTACGCGACGTGCGGCTGTGGGCTTATTTATATAGGGCTCACATCAGCTGCTCCACGGTTCAGGTGATATATTACGCGACGTGCGGCTGTGGGCTTATTTATATAGGGCTCACATCGCCTGCTCCACGGTTCAGGTGATATATTACGCGACGTGCGGTTGTGGGCTTATTTATATAGGGCTCACATCAGCTGCTCCACGGTTCAGGTGATATATTATGCGACGTGCGGTTGTGGGCTTATTTATATAGGGCTCACATCGGCTGCTGCACGGTTCAGGCGATATATTACGCCACGTGCGGCTGTGGGCTTATCTATATAGGGCTCACATCAGCTGCTGCACGGTTCAGGTGATATATTACGCGACGTGCGGTTGTGGGCTTATTTATATAGGGCTCACATCAGCTGCTGCACGGTTCAGGCGATAGATTACGCCACGTGCGGCTGTGGGCTTATTTATATAGGGCTCACATCGGCTGCTGCACGGTTCAGGCGATATATTACGCCACGTGCGGCTGTGGGCTTATCTATATAGGGCTCACATCAGCTGCTGCACGGTTCAGGTGATATATTACGCCACGTGCGGTTGTGGGCTTATTTATATAGGGCTCACATCGGCTGCTGCACGGTTCAGGCGATAGATTACGCCACGTGCGGCTGTGGGCTTATTTATATAGGGCTCACATCGGCTGCTGCACGGTTCAGGCGATATATTACGCCACGTGCGGCTGTGGGCTTATTTATATAGGGCTCACATCAGCTGCTCCACGGTTCAGGTGATATATTACACGACGTGCGGCTGTGGGCTTATCTATATAGGGCTCACATCGGCTGCTCCACGGTTCAGGTGATATATTACGCGACGTGCGGCTGTGGGCTTATCTATATAGGGCTCACATCGGCTGCTCCACGGTTCAGGCGATATATTACGCGACGTGCGGCTGTGGGCTTATTTATATAGGGCTCACATCAGCTGCTCCACGGTTCAGGTGATATATTATGCGACGTGCGGCTGTGGGCTTATTTATATAGGGCTCACATCGGCTGCTCCACGGTTCAGGTGATATATTACGCGACGTGCGGCTGTGGGCTTATCTATATAGGGCTCACATCGGCTGCTCCACGGTTCAGGTGATATATTATGCGACGTGCGGTTGTGGGCTTATTTATATAGGGCTCACATCGGCTGCTCCACGGTTCAGGTGATATATTACACGACGTGCGGCTGTGGGCTTATTTATATAGGGCTCACATCAGCTGCTCCACGGTTCAGGTGATATATTACGCGACGTGCGGTTGTGGGCTTATTTATATAGGGCTCACATCGGCTGCTCCACGGTTCAGGTGATATATTACACGACGTGCGGCTGTGGGCTTATCTATATAGGGCTCACATCGGCTGCTCCACGGTTCAGGTGATATATTACACGACGTGCGGTTGTGGGCTTATTTATATAGGGCTCACATCGGCTGCTCCACGGTTCAGGTGATATATTACACGACGTGCGGTTGTGGGCTTATTTATATAGGGCTCACATCAGCTGCTCCACGGTTCAGGCGATATATTACGCCACGTGCGGCTGTGGGCTTATTTATATAGGGCTCACATCGGCTGCTCCACGGTTCAGGCGATATATTACGCGACGTGCGGTTGTGGGCTTATTTATATAGGGCTCACATCGGCTGCTCCACAGTTCAGGTGATATATTTTTTCCACGTGCGGTTGTGGGCTTATTTATATAGGGCTCACATCGGCTGCTGCACGGTTCAGGCGATATATTACGCCTCGTGCGGCTGTGGGCTTATCTATATAGGGCTCACATCAGCTGCTCCACGGTTCAGGCGATATATTACGCGACGTGCGGTTGTGGGCTTATTTATATAGGGCTCACATCGGCTGCTCCACGGTTCAGGTGATATATTACACGACGTGCGGCTGTGGGCTTATTTATATAGGGCTCACATCAGCTGCTGCACAGTTCAGGTGATATATTACGCCACGTGCGGTTGTGGGCTTATTTATATAGGGCTCACATCAGCTGCTCCACGGTTCAGGTGATATATTACGCCACGTGCGGTTGTGGGCTTATTTATATAGGGCTCACATCAGCTGCTCCACGGTTCAGGCGATATACTACGTGACGTGCGGCTGTGGGCTTATTTATATAGGGCTCACATCGGCTGCTCCACAGTTCAGGTGATATATTACGCGACGTGCGATTGTGGGCTTATCTATATAGGGCTCACATCGGCTGCTCCACGGTTCAGGTGATATATTACACGACGTGCGGCTGTGGGCTTATTTATATAGGGCTCACATCAGCTGCTCCACAGGTCAGGTGATATATTACACCACGTGCGGCTGTGGGGTTATTTATATAGGGCTCACATCGGCTGCTGCACGGTTCAGGTGATATATTACACCACGTGCGGCTGTGGGCTTATTTATATAGGGCTCACATCAGCTGCTCCACGGTTCAGGCGATAGATTACGCCACGTGCGGCTGTGGGCTTATTTATATAGGGCTCACATCGGCTGCTCCACGGTTCAGGCGATATATTACACGACGTGCGGCTGTGGGGTTATTTATATAGGGCTCACATCAGCTGCTCCACGGTTCAGGTGATATATTACACCACGTGCGGCTGTGGGCTTATTTATATAGGGCTCACATCAGCTGCTCCACGGTTCAGGTGATATATTACACCACGTGCGGCTGTGGGCTTATTTATATAGGGCTCACATCAGCTGCTCCACGGTTCAGGTGATATATTACACGACGTGCGGCTGTGGGGTTATTTATATAGGGCTCACATCGGCTGCTCCACGGTTCAGGCGATATATTACACGACGTGCGGTTGTGGGCTTATTTATATAGGGCTCACATCAGCTGCTCCACGGTTCAGGTGATATATTACGCGACGTGCGGCTGTGGGCTTATTTATATAGGGCTCACATCAGCTGCTCCACGGTTCAGGTGATATATTACACGACGTGCGGTTGTGGGCTTATTTATATAGGGCTCACATCAGCTGCTCCACGGTTCAGGTGATATATTACGCCACGTGCGGTTGTGGGCTTATTTATATAGGGCTCACATCGGCTGCTCCACGGTTCAGGCGATATATTATGCCACGTGCGGCTGTGGGCTTATTTATATAGGGCTCACATCAGCTGCTCCACGGTTCAGGTGATAGATTACGCCACGTGCGGCTGTGGGCTTATCTATATAGGGCTCACATCAGCTGCTCCACGGTTCAGGCGATATATTACACCACGTGCGGCTGTGGGCTTATTTATATAGGGCTCACATCGGCTGCTCCACAGTTCAGGCGATATATTACACCACGTGCGGCTGTGGGCTTATTTATATAGGGCTCACATCGGCTGCTCCACGGTTCAGGTGATATATTACGCCACGTGCGGCTGTGGGCTTATCTATATAGGGCTCACATCGGCTGCTCCACGGTTCAGGTGATAGATTACGCCACGTGCGGCTGTGGGCTTATCTATATAGGGCTCACATCGGCTGCTCCACGGTTCAGGTGATATATTACGCCACGTGCGGCTGTGGGCTTATCTATATAGGGCTCACATCAGCTGCTCCACGGTTCAGGTGATATATTACGCGACGTGCGGGTGTGGGCTTATTTATATAGGGCTCACATCAGCTGCTCCACAGTTCAGGCGATATATTACGCCACGTGCGGTTGTGGGCTTATTTATATAGGGCTCACATCGGCTGCTCCACGGTTCAGGCGATATATTACGCCACGTGCGGTTGTGGGCTTATTTATATAGGGCTCACATCGACTGCTCCACGGTTCAGGCGATATATTACGCGACGTGCGGGTGTGGGCTTATTTATATAGGGCTCACATCGGCTGCTGCACGGTTCAGGTGATAGATTACGCCACGTGCGGCTGTGGGCTTATTTATATAGGGCTCACATCAGCTGCTCCACGGTTCAGGTGATATATTACGCCACGTGCGGCTGTGGGCTTATTTATATAGGGCTCACATCAGCTGCTCCACGGTTCAGGTGATATATTACGCCACGTGCGGTTGTGGGCTTATTTATATAGGGCTCACATCGGCTGCTCCACGGTTCAGGCGATATATTACGCGACGTGCGGGTGTGGGCTTATTTATATAGGGCTCACATCGGCTGCTCCACGGTTCAGGCGATATATTACGCCACGTGCGGCTGTGGGCTTATTTATATAGGGCTCACATCGGCTGCTCCACAGTTCAGGCGATATATTACGCCACGTGCGGTTGTGGGCTTATTTATATAGGGCTCACATCAGCTGCTCCACGGTTCAGGTGATATATTACGCGACGTGCGGTTGTGGGCTTATTTATATAGGGCTCACATCGGCTGCTCCACGGTTCAGGCGATATATTACGCCACGTGCGGCTGTGGGCTTATTTATATAGGGCTCACATCGGCTGCTCCACGGTTCAGGTGATATATTACACCACGTGCGGCTGTGGGCTTATTTATATAGGGCTCACATCAGCTGCTCCACGGTTCAGGTGATATATTACGCGACGTGCGGGTGTGGGCTTATTTATATAGGGCTCACATCGGCTGCTCCACGGTTCAGGTTATATATTACGCCACGTGCGGCTGTGGGCTTATTTATATAGGGCTCACATCAGCTGCTCCACGGTTCAGGTGATATATTACGCCACGTGCGGTTGTGGGCTTATTTATATAGGGCTCACATCGGCTGCTCCACGGTTCCGGTGATATATTACGCCACGTGCGGTTGTGGGCTTATTTATATAGGGCTCACATCGGCTGCTCCACGGTTCAGGCGATATATTACACCACGTGCGGCTGTGGGCTTATTTATATAGGGCTCACATCGGCTGCTCCACGGTTCAGGCGATATATTACGCGATGTGCGGTTGTGGACTTATTTATATAGGGCTCACATCGGCTGCTCCACGGTTCAGGTGATATATTACACGACGTGCGGCTGTGGGCTTATTTATATAGGGCTCACATCGGCTGCTCCACGGTTCAGGTGATATATTACACCACGTGCGGTTGTGGGCTTATTTATATAGGGCTCACATCAGCTGCTCCACGGTTCAGGTGATAGATTACACCACGTGCGGCTGTGGGCTTATTTATATAGGGCTCACATCGGCTGCTCCTCGGTTCAGGTGATATATTACGCCACGTGCGGCTGTGGGCTTATCTATATAGGGCTCACATCAGCTGCTCCACGGTTCAGGCGATAGATTACACCACGTGCGGCTGTGGGCTTATTTATATAGGGCTCACATCGGCTGCTCCACGGTTCAGGCGATAGATTACACCACGTGCGGCTGTGGGCTTATTTATATAGGGCTCACATCGGCTGCTGCACGGTTCAGGTGATATATTACACCACGTGCGGTTGTGGGCTTATTTATATAGGGCTCACATCAGCTGCTCCACGGTTCAGGCGATAGATTACACCACGTGCGGCTGTGGGGTTATTTATATAGGGCTCACATCGGCTGCTCCTCGGTTCAGGTGATATATTACGCCTCGTGCGGCTGTGGGCTTATTTATATAGGGCTCACATCGGCTGCTCCTCGGTTCAGGTGATATATTACACGATGTGCGGTTGTGGGCTTATTTATATAGGGCTCACATCGGCTGCTCCTCGGTTCAGGTGATATATTACACGACGTGCGGCTGTGGGCTTATTTATATAGGGCTCACATCAGCTGCTCCACGGTTCAGGCGATATATTACGCCACGTGCGGCTGTGGGCTTATTTATATAGGGCTCACATCGGCTGCTCCACGGTTCAGGTGATATATTACACGATGTGCGGTTGTGGGCTTATTTATATAGGGCTCACATCAGCTGCTCCACGGTTCAGGTGATATATTACACGATGTGCGGCTGTGGGCTTATTTATATAGGGCTCACATCAGCTGCTCCACGGTTCAGGCGATATATTACGCCACGTGCGGCTGTGGGCTTATTTATATAGGGCTCACATCGGCTGCTCCACGGTTCAGGTGATATATTACACGATGTGCGGTTGTGGGCTTATTTATATAGGGCTCACATCGGCTGCTCCACGGTTCAGGTGATATATTACACGATGTGCGGTTGTGGGCTTATTTATATAGGGCTCACATCAGCTGCTCCACGGTTCAGGCGATATATTACGCCACGTGCGGCTGTGGGCTTATTTATATAGGGCTCACATCGGCTGCTCCACGGTTCAGGTGATATATTACACGATGTGCGGTTGTGGGCTTATTTATATAGGGCTCACATCACGGCAGCTAAGAGTCCGGACAAGGGAACACATACGTGACATTGTCGCCGCAAAATCAATTGCCAATATGGAAGAATTAAAAACAATCCCGCGACTCTTCAAATTAAAACATGATAGTGACCCTCGCACTTTTATAGTAAAGGGGATTCAACAAGTGTGGATAGGGATCAGAGGCGGCAATATAAACCAAAAACTATTACAGCAGGAATGCAAATGGTCACCCTATCGGAAACAAAAGCACCCGGGGATTAAATGAGACCAATTCCTTTGCTGGCCTCTTGTGATAGATAATTAGCCCCTGACCCTTGTCGGAGTATGTGATAGCCCTGCAGCCCCGCCACTATTTCATCTTCATTGGTCTCTTGCGCTGCAGCCCCACCACTATTTCATCTTCATTGGTCTCTTGCGCTGCAGCCCCGCCACTATTTCATCTTCATTGGTCTCTTGCGCTGCAGCCCCGCCACTATTTCATCTTCATTGGTCTCTTGCGCTGCAGCCCCGCCACTATTTCATCTTCATTGGTCTCTTGCGCTGCAGCCCCATTATTTATTTGATAAAAATGTCAAATTGAGTTCTGCAAAATAATATCCTCATATATAGTTCTAGAGAGTTTATTATAGGTTTCTCCGCTGCCTTCCTGCACTGTTCTTAATTGGTTTTTAATTTATGTATTGTTTACAGCACAATCCGCTTCCACTATATCCATCACTTATTGTACTTGTGGATACGAGCTAATGCAATGGATGCTACTTGCATTTGTATGTCATGATGGAACCAGCTTGCATGACGATGTCTGCGCTACATGGCTTATATATATTAGCGCATGGTTTAACGCTATATCTTTGTATTATTATTTGTTTAATAAGTACATTGTAAGATCATGGTATAATGTGAGAAAATGTCATGTAATTGTTCCTCCTGTAATCTGGAGCGTGTGCTCGCTGTTCTTCGCCCTCCGGCTAGGTCGCGCTGCTATCTAAGGCCTCTGCCACACTCACGTGAAATTCACGCACGTGCCGAGAGACACGTATTTTCCCTGCGTGTTGCGTGCAGGTAAGTACGTGTCTCTGGTACGTGCGGGCCACGTGTGTTCTACGTGTGCTATCCGCGATAGCACACGTAGAACCGGTAATTATTATACTCACCTGGTCCCTCCTGATGTCCGCGCTGCTGTCCGTGGTGCTGATCCTCGGGCTCCAGCCCTCCCGTCTCCCCGCTGCTGCTGCTGCTGCCAGGCAGTGAAGTGAATATTCAATGAGCATAATGAGCGGCGGTCGGCAGCAAGAGGCAGCAGCGGCAGAGACAGGAGGGCTGGACAAGGTGAGTTAATGTTTTTTTTTTCTTCACTGACACGTGTGTTTTCTCCGGCGCGTGTCACACGGGACCGCATCCACACTACACCCGTGTGGTGCGGGTGCGGGCCGTGTGACACCCGTGCTGCCGGAGAAAACACTGACATGTCAGCGCTTTGAAAATCGCACACACGTACAAACGCACACGGACACACGTTCCGTGTGGTTTTACGTGTGTGTGCCTGCTACCATAGGGTGGCATTGCTGTACGTGTCTCCATGCCGCCGGTACGTGTAAAAAATGCCAAACACGTACCGGAGGCACGGATGTGTGGCGCTAGCCTGAAGGTGTGGACACATGCACTGGCTCACACAGCCACTGCGCGCGGCCAGTAGCGCAGGCGAGCGGCTCTTCCTGGCCGGTGATTGTGAACACCAGTGCGCATGCGCCGACAACTGATTGCAGGTGACACCCATCAATAGCACATAGTATAAAGGGTGAGGGGAGAGCAATTACCAACAGCCCCTGAGGAAGCTGCAACTGTGCAATGTACAGAGGGTACAGCACGATGTGCCCCCCAATGACTCCTCATCCTGGTAATGCATAGCACTACTTACCATGCAATTCTGGGCTTCCATGTTTCTAGCACAAGCAGATGACTTTCATTGATTATTTTGAACCACTGCTATTTGTTGTATAGCCATTCACTGGCAGGAGTGCCCTGTCTCTACATTGTAGCTAACACCCTGCATAGGCAGTAATGGTGGTGATCACAGTGCGCTGATGGCATGGCTATGAGATTGTAACTAATAGCCTGCATAGGCAGTAATGGTGGTGATCACAGTGTGCTGATCGCATGGCTATGAGAGTGTAACTAATATCCTGCATAGGCAGTAATGGCGGTGATCACAGTGTGCTGATCGCATGGTTATGAGATTGTAACTAATAGCCTGCATAGGCAGTAATGGTGGTGATCACAGTGTGCTGATCGCATGGCTATGAGAGTGTAACTAATAGCCTGCATAGGCAGTAATGGTAGTGATCACAGTGTGCTGATGGCATGGCTATGAGATTGTAACTAATATCCTGCATAGGCAGTAATGGTGGTGATCACAGTGTGCTGATGGCATGGCTATGAGATTGTAACTAATAGCCTGCATAGGCAGTAATGGCAGTGATCACAGTGTGCTGATCGCATGGCTATGAGATTGTAACTAATAGCCTGCATAGGCAGTAATGGTGGTGATCACAGTGTGCTGATCGCATGGCTATGAGATTGTAACTAATAGCCTGCATAGGCAGTAATGGTGGTGATCACAGTGCGCTGATCGCATGGCTATGAGATTGTAACTAATAGCCTGCATAGGCAGTAATGGTGGTGATCACAGTGTGCTGATGGCATGGCTATGAGATTGTAACTAATAGCCTGCATAGGCAGTAATGGTGGTGATCACAGTGCGCTGATCGCATGGCTATGAGATTGTAACTAATAGCCTGCATAGGCAGTAATGGTGGTGATCACAGTGTGCTGATCGCATGGCTATGAGATTGTAACTAATAGCCTGCATAGGCAGTAATGGTAGTGATCAGTGTGCTGATCGCATGGCTATGAGATTGTAACTAATAGCCTGCATAGGCAGTAATGGTAGTGATCAGTGTGCTGATCGCATGGCTATGAGATTGTAACTAATAGCCTGCATAGGCAGTAATGGTGGTGATCACAGTGTGCTGATC
The DNA here is from genome assembly GCF_048569485.1 of Anomaloglossus baeobatrachus. NCBI lineage: Eukaryota > Metazoa > Chordata > Amphibia > Anura > Aromobatidae > Anomaloglossus > Anomaloglossus baeobatrachus. The sequence goes on along the minus strand of NW_027442172.1, from coordinate 48,940 downwards.
GCATGGCTATGAGATTGTAGCTAATAGCCTGCATAGGCAGTAATGGTGGTGATCACAGTGTGCTGATCGCATGGCTATGAGATTGTAACTAATAGCCTGCATAGGCAGTAATGGTGGTGATCACAGTGTGCTGATCGCATGGCTATGAGATTGTAACTAATAGCCTGCATAGGCAGTAATGGCAGTGATCACAGTGTGCTGATCGCATGGTTATGAGAGTGTAACTAATATCCTGCATAGGCAGTAATGGTGGTGATCACAGTGCGCTGATCGCATGGTTATGAGATTGTAACTAATAGCCTGCATAGGCAGTAATGGTAGTGATCACAGTGTGCTGATCGCATGGTTATGAGAGTGTAACTAATATCCTGCATAGGCAGTAATGGCAGTGATCACAGTGTGCTGATCGCATGGTTATGAGATTGTAACTAATATCCTGCATAGGCAGTAATGGTAGTGATCACAGTGTGCTGATCGCATGGCTATGAGATTGTAACTAATAGCCTGCATAGACAGTAATGGTAGTGATCACAGTGCGCTGATCGCATGGCTATGAGATTGTAACTAATAGCCTGCATAGGCAGTAATGGCAGTGATCACAGTGTGCTGATGGCATGGTTATGAGATTGTAACTAACAGCCTGCATAGGCAGTAATGGTGGTGATCACAGTGTGCTGATGGCATGGCTATGAGATTGTAACTAATAGCCTGCATAGGCAGTAATGGCAGTGATCACAGTGTGCTGATCGCATGGCTATGAGATTGTAGCTAATAGCCTGCATAGGCAGTAATGGTGGTGATCACAGTGTGCTGATGGCATGGCTATGAGATTGTAACTAATAGCCTGCATAGGCAGTAATGGCAGTGATCACAGTGTGCTGATCGCATGGCTATGAGATTGTAACTAATAGCCTGCATAGGCAGTAATGGCGGTGATCACAGTGTGCTGATGGCATGGCTATGAGATTGAAGCTAATAGCCTGCATAGGCAGTAATGGTAGTGATCACAGTGTGCTGATCGCATGGCTATGAGATTGTAGCTAATAGCCTGCATAGGCAGTAATGGTGGTGATCACAGTGTGCTGATCGCATGGCTATGAGATTGTAACTAATATCCTGCATAGGCAGTAATGGTGGTGATCACAGTGTGCTGATCGCATGGCTATGAGATTGTAACTAATAGCCTGCATAGGCAGTAATGGTGGTGATCACAGTGTGCTGATCGCATGGCTATGAGATTGTAGCTAATATCCTGCATAGGCAGTAATGGTGGTGATCACAGTGCGCTGATCGCATGGCTATGAGATTGTAACTAATATCCTGCATAGGCAGTAATGGTAGTGATCACAGTGTGCTGATCGCATGGCTATGAGATTGTAACTAATAGCCTGCATAGGCAGTAATGGTGGTGATCACAGTGTGCTGATCGCATGGTTATGAGATTGTAACTAATATCCTGCATAGGCAGTAATGGTAGTGATCACAGTGTGCTGATCGCATGGCTATGAGATTGTAACTAATATCCTGCATAGGCAGTAATGGTGGTGATCACAGTGTGCTGATGGCATGGCTATGAGATTGTAACTAATAGCCTGCATAGGCAGTAATGGTGGTGATCACAGTGTGCTGATCGCATGGCTATGAGATTGTAACTAATAGCCTGCATAGGCAGTAATGGTAGTGATCAGTGTGCTGATCGCATGGCTATGAGATTGTAACTAATAGCCTGCATAGGCAGTAATGGTGGTGATCACAGTGCGCTGATCGCATGGCTATGAGATTGTAACTAATAGCCTGCATAGGCAGTAATGGTGGTGATCACAGTGTGCTGATCGCATGGCTATGAGATTGTAACTAATAGCCTGCATAGGCAGTAATGGCGGTGATCACAGTGTGCTGATCGCATGGCTATGAGATTGTAACTAATAGCCTGCATAGGCAGTAATGGTGGTGATCACAGTGTGCTGATCGCATGGCTATGAGATTGTAACTAATAGCCTGCATAGGCAGTAATGGTGGTGATCACAGTGCGCTGATCGCATGGCTATGAGATTGTAACTAATAGCCTGCATAGGCAGTAATGGTAGTGATCACAGTGTGCTGATCGCATGGCTATGAGATTGTAACTAATAGCCTGCATAGGCAGTAATGGTGGTGATCACAGTGTGCTGATCGCATGGCTATGAGATTGTAACTAATAGCCTGCATAGGCAGTAATGGCAGTGATCACAGTGTGCTGATCGCATGGTTATGAGATTGTAACTAATAGCCTGCATAGGCAGTAATGGTAGTGATCACAGTGTGCTGATCGCATGGCTATGAGATTGTAACTAATAGCCTGCATAGGCAGTAATGGTAGTGATCACAGTGTGCTGATCGCATGGCTATGAGATTGTAACTAATAGCCTGCATAGGCAGTAATGGTAGTGATCACAGTGTGCTGATCGCATGGCTATGAGATTGTAACTAATATCCTGCATAGGCAGTAATGGCAGTGATCACAGTGTGCTGATCGCATGGCTATGAGATTGTAACTAATAGCCTGCATAGGCAGTAATGGTAGTGATCAGTGTGCTGATCGCATGGCTATGAGATTGTAACTAATAGCCTGCATAGGCAGTAATGGTGGTGATCACAGTGTGCTGATCGCATGGCTATGAGATTGTAACTAATAGCCTGCATAGGCAGTAATGGTAGTGATCAGTGTGCTGATCGCATGGCTATGAGATTGTAACTAATAGCCTGCATAGGCAGTAATGGTGGTGATCACAGTGTGCTGATCGCATGGCTATGAGATTGTAACTAATAGCCTGCATAGGCAGTAATGGTGGTGATCACAGTGTGCTGATCGCATGGCTATGAGATTGTAACTAATAGCCTGCATAGGCAGTAATGGTGGTGATCACAGTGTGCTGATCGCATGGCTATGAGATTGTAACTAATAGCCTGCATAGGCAGTAATGGTGGTGATCACAGTGTGCTGATCGCATGGCTATGAGATTGTAACTAATAGCCTGCATAGGCAGTAATGGCAGTGATCACAGTGTGCTGATCGCATGGTTATGAGATTGTAACTAATAGCCTGCATAGGCAGTAATGGTAGTGATCACAGTGTGCTGATCGCATGGCTATGAGATTGTAACTAATATCCTGCATAGGCAGTAATGGTGGTGATCACAGTGTTCTGATCGCATGGCTATGAGATTGTAACTAATATCCTGCATAGGCAGTAATGGTGGTGATCACAGTGTGCTGATCGCATGGCTATGAGATTGTAACTAATAGCCTGCATAGGCAGTAATGGTGGTGATCACAGTGTTCTGATCGCATGGCTATGAGATTGTAACTAATATCCTGCATAGGCAGTAATGGTGGTGATCACAGTGTGCTGATCGCATGGCTATGAGATTGTAACTAATAGCCTGCATAGGCAGTAATGGTAGTGATCAGTGTGCTGATCGCATGGCTATGAGATTGTAACTAATAGCCTGCATAGGCAGTAATGGTGGTGATCACAGTGCGCTGATCGCATGGCTATGAGATTGTAACTAATAGCCTGCATAGGCAGTAATGGTGGTGATCACAGTGTTCTGATCGCATGGCTATGAGATTGTAACTAATATCCTGCATAGGCAGTAATGGTGGTGATCACAGTGTGCTGATCGCATGGCTATGAGATTGTAACTAATAGCCTGCATAGGCAGTAATGGTAGTGATCAGTGTGCTGATCGCATGGCTATGAGATTGTAACTAATAGCCTGCATAGGCAGTAATGGTGGTGATCACAGTGCGCTGATCGCATGGCTATGAGATTGTAACTAATAGCCTGCATAGGCAGTAATGGTGGTGATCACAGTGTGCTGATCGCATGGCTATGAGATTGTAACTAATATCCTGCATAGGCAGTAATGGTAGTGATCACAGTGTGCTGATCGCATGGTTATGAGATTGTAACTAATAGCCTGCATAGGCAGTAATGGTGGTGATCACAGTGTGCTGATCGCATGGCTATGAGATTGTAACTAATATCCTGCATAGGCAGTAATGGTGGTGATCACAGTGTGCTGATCGCATGGCTATGAGATTGTAACTAATAGCCTGCATAGGCAGTAATGGTAGTGATCACAGTGTGCTGATCGCATGGCTATGAGATTGTAACTAATATCCTGCATAGGCAGTAATGGTGGTGATCACAGTGTGCTGATCGCATAGCTATGAGAGTGTAACTAATAGCCTGCATAGGCAGTAATGGCGGTGATCACAGTGTGCTGATCGCATGGCTATGAGATTGTAACTAATAGCCTGCATAGGCAGTAATGGCAGTGATCACAGTGTGCTGATCGCATGGCTATGAGATTGTAGCTAATAGCCTGCATAGGCAGTAATGGTAGTGATCAGTGTGCTGATCGCATGGCTATGAGATTGTAACTAATAGCCTGCATAGGCAGTAATGGTAGTGATCAGTGTGCTGATCGCATGGCTATGAGATTGTAACTAATAGCCTGCATAGGCAGTAATGGTGGTGATCACAGTGCGCTGATCGCATGGCTATGAGATTGTAACTAACAGCCTGCATAGGCAGTAATGGTGGTGATCACAGTGTGCTGATCGCATGGCTATGAGATTGTAACTAATAGCCTGCATAGGCAGTAATGGTAGTGATCACAGTGTGCTGATCGCATGGCTATGAGATTGTAACTAATATCCTGCATAGGCAGTAATGGTAGTGATCACAGTGTGCTGATCGCATGGTTATGAGATTGTAACTAATAGCCTGCATAGGCAGTAATGGTGGTGATCACAGTGTGCTGATCGCATGGCTATGAGATTGTAACTAATATCCTGCATAGGCAGTAATGGTGGTGATCACAGTGTGCTGATCGCATGGCTATGAGATTGTAACTAATAGCCTGCATAGGCAGTAATGGTAGTGATCACAGTGTGCTGATCGCATGGCTATGAGATTGTAACTAATAGCCTGCATAGGCAGTAATGGTGGTGATCACAGTGTGCTGATGGCATGGCTATGAGATTGTAACTAATAGCCTGCATAGGCAGTAATGGCAGTGATCACAGTGTGCTGATCGCATGGCTATGAGAGTGTAACTAATAGCCTGCATAGGCAGTAATGGTGGTGATCACAGTGTGCTGATGGCATGGCTATGAGATTGTAACTAATAGCCTGCATAGGCAGTAATGGTGGTGATCACAGTGTGCTGATCGCATGGCTATGAGATTGTAACTAATAGCCTGCATAGGCAGTAATGGTAGTGATCAGTGTGCTGATCGCATGGCTATGAGATTGTAACTAATAGCCTGCATAGGCAGTAATGGTGGTGATCACAGTGTGCTGATCGCATGGCTATGAGATTGTAACTAATAGCCTGCATAGGCAGTAATGGTAGTGATCAGTGTGCTGATCGCATGGCTATGAGATTGTAACTAATAGCCTGCATAGGCAGTAATGGTGGTGATCACAGTGTGCTGATCGCATGGCTATGAGATTGTAACTAATAGCCTGCATAGGCAGTAATGGTGGTGATCACAGTGTGCTGATCGCATGGCTATGAGATTGTAACTAATAGCCTGCATAGGCAGTAATGGTGGTGATCACAGTGTGCTGATCGCATGGCTATGAGATTGTAACTAATAGCCTGCATAGGCAGTAATGGTGGTGATCACAGTGTGCTGATCGCATGGCTATGAGATTGTAACTAATAGCCTGCATAGGCAGTAATGGCAGTGATCACAGTGTGCTGATCGCATGGTTATGAGATTGTAACTAATAGCCTGCATAGGCAGTAATGGTAGTGATCACAGTGTGCTGATCGCATGGCTATGAGATTGTAACTAATATCCTGCATAGGCAGTAATGGTGGTGATCACAGTGTTCTGATCGCATGGCTATGAGATTGTAACTAATATCCTGCATAGGCAGTAATGGTGGTGATCACAGTGTGCTGATCGCATGGCTATGAGATTGTAACTAATAGCCTGCATAGGCAGTAATGGTGGTGATCACAGTGTTCTGATCGCATGGCTATGAGATTGTAACTAATATCCTGCATAGGCAGTAATGGTGGTGATCACAGTGTGCTGATCGCATGGCTATGAGATTGTAACTAATAGCCTGCATAGGCAGTAATGGTAGTGATCAGTGTGCTGATCGCATGGCTATGAGATTGTAACTAATAGCCTGCATAGGCAGTAATGGTGGTGATCACAGTGCGCTGATCGCATGGCTATGAGATTGTAACTAATAGCCTGCATAGGCAGTAATGGTGGTGATCACAGTGTTCTGATCGCATGGCTATGAGATTGTAACTAATATCCTGCATAGGCAGTAATGGTGGTGATCACAGTGTGCTGATCGCATGGCTATGAGATTGTAACTAATAGCCTGCATAGGCAGTAATGGTAGTGATCAGTGTGCTGATCGCATGGCTATGAGATTGTAACTAATAGCCTGCATAGGCAGTAATGGTGGTGATCACAGTGCGCTGATCGCATGGCTATGAGATTGTAACTAATAGCCTGCATAGGCAGTAATGGTGGTGATCACAGTGTGCTGATCGCATGGCTATGAGATTGTAACTAATATCCTGCATAGGCAGTAATGGTAGTGATCACAGTGTGCTGATCGCATGGTTATGAGATTGTAACTAATAGCCTGCATAGGCAGTAATGGTGGTGATCACAGTGTGCTGATCGCATGGCTATGAGATTGTAACTAATATCCTGCATAGGCAGTAATGGTGGTGATCACAGTGTGCTGATCGCATGGCTATGAGATTGTAACTAATAGCCTGCATAGGCAGTAATGGTAGTGATCACAGTGTGCTGATCGCATGGCTATGAGATTGTAACTAATATCCTGCATAGGCAGTAATGGTGGTGATCACAGTGTGCTGATCGCATAGCTATGAGAGTGTAACTAATAGCCTGCATAGGCAGTAATGGCGGTGATCACAGTGTGCTGATCGCATGGCTATGAGATTGTAACTAATAGCCTGCATAGGCAGTAATGGCAGTGATCACAGTGTGCTGATCGCATGGCTATGAGATTGTAGCTAATAGCCTGCATAGGCAGTAATGGTAGTGATCAGTGTGCTGATCGCATGGCTATGAGATTGTAACTAATAGCCTGCATAGGCAGTAATGGTAGTGATCAGTGTGCTGATCGCATGGCTATGAGATTGTAACTAATAGCCTGCATAGGCAGTAATGGTGGTGATCACAGTGCGCTGATCGCATGGCTATGAGATTGTAACTAACAGCCTGCATAGGCAGTAATGGTGGTGATCACAGTGTGCTGATCGCATGGCTATGAGATTGTAACTAATAGCCTGCATAGGCAGTAATGGTAGTGATCACAGTGTGCTGATCGCATGGCTATGAGATTGTAACTAATATCCTGCATAGGCAGTAATGGTAGTGATCACAGTGTGCTGATCGCATGGTTATGAGATTGTAACTAATAGCCTGCATAGGCAGTAATGGTGGTGATCACAGTGTGCTGATCGCATGGCTATGAGATTGTAACTAATATCCTGCATAGGCAGTAATGGTGGTGATCACAGTGTGCTGATCGCATGGCTATGAGATTGTAACTAATAGCCTGCATAGGCAGTAATGGTAGTGATCACAGTGTGCTGATCGCATGGCTATGAGATTGTAACTAATAGCCTGCATAGGCAGTAATGGTGGTGATCACAGTGTGCTGATGGCATGGCTATGAGATTGTAACTAATAGCCTGCATAGGCAGTAATGGCAGTGATCACAGTGTGCTGATCGCATGGCTATGAGAGTGTAACTAATAGCCTGCATAGGCAGTAATGGTGGTGATCACAGTGTGCTGATCGCATGGCTATGAGATTGTAACTAATATCCTGCATAGGCAGTAATGGTGGTGATCACAGTGTGCTGATGGCATGGCTATGAGATTGTAACTAATATCCTGCATAGGCAGTAATGGTGGTGATCACAGTGTGCTGATCGCATGGCTATGAGATTGTAACTAATAGCCTGCATAGGCAGTAATGGCAGTGATCACAGTGTGCTGATCGCATGGCTATGAGATTGTAGCTAATAGCCTGCATAGGCAGTAATGGTAGTGATCAGTGTGCTGATCGCATGGCTATGAGATTGTAACTAATAGCCTGCATAGGCAGTAATGGCGGTGATCACAGTGTGCTGATCGCATGGCTATGAGATTGTAACTAATATCCTGCATAGGCAGTAATGGTGGTGATCACAGTGTGCTGATCGCATGGCTATGAGATTGTAACTAATAGCCTGCATAGGCAGTAATGGTGGTGATCACAGTGTGCTGATCGCATGGCTATGAGATTGTAACTAATAGCCTGCATAGGCAGTAATGGTGGTGATCACAGTGTGCTGATCGCATGGCTATGAGATTGTAACTAATAGCCTACATAGGCAGTAATGGTAGTGATCACAGTGTGCTGATCGCATGGCTATGAGATTGTAACTAATAGCCTGCATAGGCAGTAATGGTGGTGATCACAGTGTGCTGATCGCATGGCTATGAGATTGTAACTAATAGCCTACATAGGCAGTAATGGTAGTGATCACAGTGTGCTGATCGCATGGCTATGAGATTGTAACTAATAGCCTGCATAGGCAGTAATGGTGGTGATCACAGTGTGCTGATCGCATGGCTATGAGATTGTAACTAATAGCCTGCATAGGCAGTAATGGTAGTGATCACAGTGTGCTGATCGCATGGCTATGAGATTGTAACTAATATCCTGCATAGGCAGTAATGGTAGTGATCACAGTGTGCTGATCGCATGGCTATGAGATTGTAACTAATAGCCTGCATAGGCAGTAATGGTAGTGATCACAGTGTGCTGATCGCATGGCTATGAGATTGTAACTAATAGCCTGCATAGGCAGTAATGGCAGTGATCACAGTGTGCTGATCGCATGGCTATGAGATTGTAGCTAATAGCCTGCATAGGCAGTAATGGTAGTGATCACAGTGTGCTGATCGCATGGCTATGAGATTGTAACTAATAGCCTGCATAGGCAGTAATGGTGGTGATCACAGTGTGCTGATGGCATGGCTATGAGATTGTAACTAATAGCCTGCATAGGCAGTAATGGTGGTGATCACAGTGTGCTGATGGCATGGCTATGAGATTGTAACTAATAGCCTGCATAGGCAGTAATGGTAGTGATCACAGTGTGCTGATCGCATGGCTATGAGATTGTAACTAATAGCCTACATAGGCAGTAATGGTAGTGATCACAGTGTGCTGATCGCATGGCTATGAGATTGTAACTAATAGCCTGCATAGGCAGTAATGGTGGTGATCACAGTGTGCTGATCGCATGGCTATGAGATTGTAACTAATAGCCTGCATAGGCAGTAATGGTAGTGATCACAGTGTGCTGATCGCATGGCTATGAGATTGTAACTAATATCCTGCATAGGCAGTAATGGTAGTGATCACAGTGTGCTGATCGCATGGCTATGAGATTGTAACTAATAGCCTGCATAGGCAGTAATGGTAGTGATCACAGTGTGCTGATCGCATGGCTATGAGATTGTAACTAATAGCCTGCATAGGCAGTAATGGCAGTGATCACAGTGTGCTGATCGCATGGCTATGAGATTGTAGCTAATAGCCTGCATAGGCAGTAATGGTAGTGATCACAGTGTGCTGATCGCATGGCTATGAGATTGTAACTAATAGCCTGCATAGGCAGTAATGGTGGTGATCACAGTGTGCTGATGGCATGGCTATGAGATTGTAACTAATAGCCTGCATAGGCAGTAATGGTGGTGATCACAGTGTGCTGATCGCATGGCTATGAGATTGTAACTAATAGCCTGCATAGGCAGTAATGGTGGTGATCACAGTGTGCTGATGGCATGGCTATGAGATTGTAACTAATAGCCTGCATAGGCAGTAATGGTGGTGATCACAGTGTGCTGATCGCATGGCTATGAGATTGTAACTAATATCCTGCATAGGCAGTAATGGTGGTGATCACAGTGTGCTGATCGCATGGCTATGAGATTGTAACTAATAGCCTGCATAGGCAGTAATGGCAGTGATCACAGTGTGCTGATCGCATGGCTATGAGATTGTAGCTAATAGCCTGCATAGGCAGTAATGGTAGTGATCACAGTGTGCTGATCGCATGGCTATGAGATTGTAACTAATAGCCTGCATAGGCAGTAATGGTAGTGATCACAGTGTGCTGATCGCATGGCTATGAGATTGTAACTAATATCCTGCATAGGCAGTAATGGTGGTGATCACAGTGTGCTGATCGCATGGCTATGAGATTGTAACTAATAGTCTGCATAGGCAGTAATGGTGGTGATCACAGTGTGCTGATCGCATGGCTATGAGATTGTAACTAATATCCTGCATAGGCAGTAATGGTAGTGATCACAGTGTGCTGATCGCATGGCTATGAGAGTGTAACTAATAGCCTGCATAGGCAGTAATGGTAGTGATCACAGTGTGCTGATCGCATGGCTATGAGATTGTAACTAATAGCCTGCATAGGCAGTAATGGCAGTGATCACAGTGTGCTGATCGCATGGCTATGAGAGTGTAACTAATAGCCTGCATAGGCAGTAATGGTAGTGATCACAGTGTGCTGATCGCATGGCTATGAGATTGTAACTAATAGCCTGCATAGGCAGTAATGGTGGTGATCACAGTGTGCTGATCGCATGGTTATGAGATTGTAACTAATAGCCTGCATAGGCAGTAATGGTAGTGATCACAGTGTGCTGATCGCATGGCTATGAGATTGTAACTAATAGCCTGCATAGGCAGTAATGGTGGTGATCACAGTGTGCTGATCGCATGGCTATGAGAGTGTAACTAATAGCCTGCATAGGCAGTAATGGTACTGATCACAGTGTGCTGATGGCATGGCTATGAGATTGTAACTAATAGCCTGCATAGGCAGTAATGGTGGTGATCACAGTGTGCTGATCGCATGGCTATGAGATTGTAACTAATAGCCTGCATAGGCAGTAATGGTAGTGATCACAGTGTGCTGATCGCATAGCTATGAGAGTGTAACTAATAGCCTGCATAGGCAGTAATGGTGGTGATCACAGTGTGCTGATGGCATGGCTATGAGATTGTAACTAATATCCTGCATAGGCAGTAATGGTAGTGATCACAGTGTGCTGATCGCATGGCTATGAGAGTGTAACTAATAGCCTGCATAGGCAGTAATGGTAGTGATCACAGTGGGCTGATGGCATGGCTATGAGATTGTAACTAATAGCCTGCATAGGCAGTAATGGTGGTGATCACAGTGCGCTGATCGCATGGTTATGAGATTGTAACTAATAGCCTGCATAGGCAGTAATGGTGGTGATCACAGTGTGCTGATCGCATGGCTATGAGATTGTAACTAATAGTCTGCATAGGCAGTAATGGCGGTGATCACAGAGTGCTGATCGCATGGCTATGAGATTGTAACTAATATCCTGCATAGGCAGTAATGGTAGTGATCACAGTGTGCTGATCGCATGGTTATGAGATTGTAACTAATAGCCTGCATAGGCAGTAATGGTGGTGATCACAGTGTGCTGATCGCATGGTTATGAGATTGTAACTAATAGCCTGCATAGGCAGTAATGGTGGTGATCACAGTGCGCTGATCGCATGGTTATGAGATTGTAACTAACAGCCTGCATAGGCAGTAATGGTGGTGATCACAGTGTGCTGATGGCATGGCTATGAGATTGTAACTAATAGCCTGCATAGGCAGTAATGGTAGTGATCACAGTGTGCTGATCGCATGGTTATGAGAGTGTAACTAATAGCCTGCATAGGCAGTAATGGTAGTGATCACAGTGTGCTGATCGCATAGCTATGAGAGTGTAACTAATAGCCTGCATAGGCAGTAATGGTGGTGATCACAGTGTGCTGATGGCATGGCTATGAGATTGTAACTAATATCCTGCATAGGCAGTAATGGTAGTGATCACAGTGTGCTGATCGCATGGCTATGAGAGTGTAACTAATAGCCTGCATAGGCAGTAATGGTAGTGATCACAGTGGGCTGATGGCATGGCTATGAGATTGTAACTAATAGCCTGCATAGGCAGTAATGGTGGTGATCACAGTGCGCTGATCGCATGGTTATGAGATTGTAACTAATAGCCTGCATAGGCAGTAATGGTGGTGATCACAGTGTGCTGATCGCATGGCTATGAGATTGTAACTAATAGTCTGCATAGGCAGTAATGGCGGTGATCACAGAGTGCTGATCGCATGGCTATGAGATTGTAACTAATATCCTGCATAGGCAGTAATGGTAGTGATCACAGTGTGCTGATCGCATGGTTATGAGATTGTAACTAATAGCCTGCATAGGCAGTAATGGTGGTGATCACAGTGTGCTGATCGCATGGTTATGAGATTGTAACTAATAGCCTGCATAGGCAGTAATGGTGGTGATCACAGTGCGCTGATCGCATGGTTATGAGATTGTAACTAACAGCCTGCATAGGCAGTAATGGTGGTGATCACAGTGTGCTGATGGCATGGCTATGAGATTGTAACTAATAGCCTGCATAGGCAGTAATGGTAGTGATCACAGTGTGCTGATCGCATGGTTATGAGAGTGTAACTAATAGCCTGCATAGGCAGTAATGGTGGTGATCACAGTGCGCTGATGGCATGGCTATGAGATTGTAACTAATAGCCTGCATAGGCAGTAATGGCAGTGATCACAGTGTGCTGATCGCATGGCTATGAGATTGTAACTAATAGCCTGCATAGGCAGTAATGGTGGTGATCACAGTGTGCTGATCGCATGGCTATGAGATTGTAACTAATAGTCTGCATAGGCAGTAATGGTAGTGATCACAGTGTGCTGATCGCATGGCTATGAGATTGTAACTAACACCCTGCATAGGCAGTAATGGCGGTGATCACAGTGTGCTGATCGCATGGCTATGAGATTGTAACTAATATCCTGCATAGGCAGTAATGGTAGTGATCACAGTGTGCTGATCGCATGGCTATGAGATTGTAACTAATAGCCTGCATAGGCAGTAATGGCAGTGATCACAGTGTGCTGATCGCATGGCTATGAGATTGTAACTAATATCCTGCATAGGCAGTAATGGTGGTGATCACAGTGTGCTGATCGCATGGCTATGAGATTGTAACTAATAGCCTGCATAGGCAGTAATGGCAGTGATCACAGTGTGCTGATCGCATGGCTATGAGATTGTAACTAATATCCTGCATAGGCAGTAATGGTGGTGATCACAGTGTGCTGATCGCATGGCTATGAGATTGTAACTAATATCCTGCATAGGCAGTAATGGCAGTGATCACAGTGTGCTGATCGCATGGCTATGAGAGTGTAACTAATAGCCTGCATAGGCAGTAATGGTGGTGATCACAGTGTGCTGATGGCATGGCTATGAGATTGTAACTAATAGCCTGCATAGGCAGTAATGGTGGTGATCACAGTGTGCTGATCGCATGGCTATGAGATTGTAGCTAATAGCCTGCATAGGCAGTAATGGTGGTGATCACAGTGTGCTGATCGCATGGCTATGAGATTGTAACTAATAGCCTGCATAGGCAGTAATGGTGGTGATCACAGTGTGCTGATGGCATGGCTATGAGATTGTAACTAATAGCCTGCATAGGCAGTAATGGTAGTGATCACAGTGTGCTGATCGCATGGCTATGAGATTGTAACTAATAGCCTGCATAGGCAGTAATGGTGGTGATCACAGTGTGCTGATCGCATGGCTATGAGATTGTAACTAATAGCCTGCATAGGCAGTAATGGTGGTGATCACAGTGTGCTGATGGCATGGCTATGAGATTGTAACTAATATCCTGCATAGGCAGTAATGGTGGTGATCACAGTGCGCTGATCGCATGGCTATGAGATTGTAACTAATAGCCTGCATAGGCAGTAATGGTGGTGATCACAGTGTGCTGATCGCATGGCTATGAGATTGTAACTAATAGCCTGCATAGGCAGTAATGGTGGTGATCACAGTGCGCTGATCGCATGGTTATGAGATTGTAACTAATATCCTGCATAGGCAGTAATGGTGGTGATCACAGTGTGCTGATCGCATGGCTATGAGATTGTAACTAATAGCCTGCATAGGCAGTAATGGCAGTGATCACAGTGTGCTGATCGCATGGCTATGAGATTGTAACTAATATCCTGCATAGGCAGTAATGGTGGTGATCACAGTGTGCTGATCGCATGGCTATGAGAGTGTAACTAATAGCCTGCATAGGCAGTAATGGTGGTGATCACAGTGTGCTGATGGCATGGCTATGAGATTGTAACTAATAGCCTGCATAGGCAGTAATGGTGGTGATCACAGTGTGCTGATCGCATGGCTATGAGATTGTAGCTAATAGCCTGCATAGGCAGTAATGGTGGTGATCACAGTGTGCTGATCGCATGGCTATGAGATTGTAACTAATAGCCTGCATAGGCAGTAATGGTGGTGATCACAGTGTGCTGATGGCATGGCTATGAGATTGTAACTAATAGCCTGCATAGGCAGTAATGGTAGTGATCACAGTGTGCTGATCGCATGGCTATGAGATTGTAACTAATAGCCTGCATAGGCAGTAATGGTGGTGATCACAGTGTGCTGATCGCATGGCTATGAGATTGTAACTAATAGCCTGCATAGGCAGTAATGGTGGTGATCACAGTGTGCTGATGGCATGGCTATGAGATTGTAACTAATATCCTGCATAGGCAGTAATGGTGGTGATCACAGTGTGCTGATCGCATGGCTATGAGATTGTAACTAATAGCCTGCATAGGCAGTAATGGTGGTGATCACAGTGTGCTGATCGCATGGCTATGAGATTGTAACTAATAGCCTGCATAGGCAGTAATGGTGGTGATCACAGTGTGCTGATCGCATGGCTATGAGAGTGTAACTAATAGCCTGCATAGGCAGTAATGGTGGTGATCACAGTGTGCTGATCGCATGGCTATGAGATTGTAACTAATAGCCTGCATAGGCAGTAATGGTGGTGATCACAGTGTGCTGATCGCATGGTTATGAGATTGTAACTAATAGCCTGCATAGGCAGTAATGGTAGTGATCACAGTGTGCTGATCGCATGGTTATGAGATTGTAACTAATAGCCTGCATAGGCAGTAATGGTGGTGATCACAGTGTGCTGATGGCATGGCTATGAGATTGTAACTAATAGCCTGCATAGGCAGTAATGGTGGTGATCACAGTGTGCTGATGGCATGGCTATGAGATTGTAACTAATATCCTGCATAGGCAGTAATGGTGGTGATCACAGTGTGCTGATCGCATGGTTATGAGATTGTAACTAATAGCCTGCATAGGCAGTAATGGTGGTGATCACAGTGTGCTGATGGCATGGCTATGAGATTGTAACTAATAGCCTGCATAGGCAGTAATGGTGGTGATCACAGTGTGCTGATCGCATGGCTATGAGATTGTAACTAATAGCCTGCATAGGCAGTAATGGTGGTGATCACAGTGTGCTGATGGCATGGCTATGAGATTGTAACTAATATCCTGCATAGGCAGTAATGGTAGTGATCACAGTGTGCTGATCGCATGGTTATGAGATTGTAACTAATAGCCTGCATAGGCAGTAATGGTGGTGATCACAGTGTGCTGATCGCATGGTTATGAGATTGTAACTAATATCCTGCATAGGCAGTAATGGTAGTGATCACAGTGTGCTGATCGCATGGCTATGAGATTGTAACTAATATCCTGCATAGGCAGTAATGGCGGTGATCACAGTGTGCTGATCGCATGGTTATGAGATTGTAACTAATAGCCTGCATAGGCAGTAATGGTGGTGATCACAGTGTGCTGATCGCATGGCTATGAGATTGTAACTAATAGCCTGCATAGGCAGTAATGGTAGTGATCAGTGAGCTGATCGCATGGCTATGAGATTGTAACTAATAGCCTGCATAGGCAGTAATGGTGGTGATCACAGTGTGCTGATCGCATGGCTATGAGATTGTAACTAATAGCCTGCATAGGCAGTAATGGTGGTGATCACAGTGTGCTGATCGCATGGCTATGAGATTGTAACTAATATCCTGCATAGGCAGTAATGGTGGTGATCACAGTGTTCTGATCGCATGGTTATGAGATTGTAACTAATAGCCTGCATAGGCAGTAATGGTGGTGATCACAGTGTGCTGATCGCATGGCTATGAGAGTGTAACTAACAGCCTGCATAGGCAGTAATGGTGGTGATCACAGTGTGCTGATCGCATGGCTATGAGAGTGTAACTAATAGCCTGCATAGGCAGTAATGGTAGTGATCACAGTGCGCTGATCGCATGGCTATGAGATTGTAACTAATAGCCTGCATAGGCAGTAATGGTGGTGATCACAGTGTGCTGATCGCATGGCTATGAGATTGTAACTAATATCCTGCATAGGCAGTAATGGTGGTGATCACAGTGTTCTGATCGCATGGTTATGAGATTGTAACTAATAGCCTGCATAGGCAGTAATGGTGGTGATCACAGTGTGCTGATCGCATGGCTATGAGAGTGTAACTAACAGCCTGCATAGGCAGTAATGGTGGTGATCACAGTGTGCTGATCGCATGGCTATGAGAGTGTAACTAATAGCCTGCATAGGCAGTAATGGTAGTGATCACAGTGTGCTGATCGCATGGCTATGAGAGTGTAACTAATAGCCTGCATAGGCAGTAATGGTGGTGATCACAGTGTGCTGATCGCATGGTTATGAGATTGTAACTAATAGCCTGCATAGGCAGTAATGGCGGTGATCACAGTGTGCTGATCGCATGGTTATGAGATTGTAACTAATAGCCTGCATAGGCAGTAATGGCGGTGATCACAGTGTACTGATCGCATGGCTATGAGATTGTAACTAATAGCCTGCATAGGCAGTAATGGTGGTGATCACAGTGTGCTGATCGCATGGCTATGAGAGTGTAACTAATAGCCTGCATAGGCAGTAATGGTGGTGATCACAGTGTGCTGATCGCATGGTTATGAGATTGTAACTAATAGCCTGCATAGGCAGTAATGGCAGTGATCACAGTGTGCTGATCGCATGGCTATGAGATTGTAACTAATAGCCTGCATAGGCAGTAATGGTGGTGATCACAGTGTGCTGATGGCATGGCTATGAGATTGTAACTAATAGCCTGCATAGGCAGTAATGGCGGTCATCACAGTGTGCTGATCGCATGGTTATGAGATTGTAACTAATAGCCTGCATAGGCAGTAATGGTAGTGATCACAGTGTGCTGATCGCATGGCTATGAGATTGTAACTAATAGCCTGCATAGGCAGTAATGGTAGTGATCACAGTGTGCTGATCGCATGGCTATGAGATTGAAGCTAATAGCCTGCATAGGCAGTAATGGCGGTCATCACAGTGTGCTGATCGCATGGTTATGAGATTGTAACTAATATCCTGCATAGGCAGTAATGGTGGTGATCACAGTGTGCTGATCGCATGGCTATGAGATTGTAACTAATATCCTGCATAGGCAGTAATGGTGGTGATCACAGTGTGCTGATCGCATGGCTATGAGATTGTAGCTAATAGCCTGCATAGGCAGTAATGGTGGTGATCACAGTGTGCTGATGGCATGGCTATGAGATTGTAGCTAATAGCCTGCATAGGCAGTAATGGTGGTGATCACAGTGTGCTGATCGCATGGCTATGAGATTGTAACTAATAGCCTACATAGGCAGTAATGGTGGTGATCACAGTGTGCTGATGGCATGGCTATGAGATTGTAACTAATATCCTGCATAGGCAGTAATGGTGGTGATCACAGTGTGCTGATCGCATGGCTATGAGATTGTAACTAATAGCCTGCATAGGCAGTAATGGTAGTGATCACAGTGTGCTGATCGCATGGCTATGAGATTGTAACTAATAGCCTGCATAGGCAGTAATGGTGGTGATCACAGTGCGCTGATCGCATGGTTATGAGATTGTAACTAATATCCTGCATAGGCAGTAATGGTGGTGATTACAGTGTGCTGATGGCATGGCTATGAGATTGTAACTAATATCCTGCATAGGCAGTAATGGTGGTGATCACAGTGTGCTGATCGCATGGCTATGAGATTGTAACTAATATCCTGCATAGGCAGTAATGGCGGTGATCACAGTGTGCTGATGGCATGGCTATGAGATTGTAACTAATAGCCTGCATAGGCAGTAATGGTGGTGATCACAGTGCGCTGATCGCATGGTTATGAGATTGTAACTAATAGCCTGCATAGGCAGTAATGGCGGTGATCACAGTGTGCTGATGGCATGGCTATGAGATTGTAACTAATAGCCTGCATAGGCAGTAATGGCGGTGATCACAGTGTGCTGATCGCATGGCTATGAGATTGTAACTAATAGCCTGCATAGGCAGTAATGGTAGTGATCACAGTGTGCTGATCGCATGGCTATGAGATTGTAACTAATAGCCTGCATAGGCAGTAATGGTGGTGATCACAGTGTGCTGATCGCATGGCTATGAGATTGTAGCTAATAGCCTGCATAGGCAGTAATGGTGGTGATCACAGTGTGCTGATGGCATGGCTATGAGATTGTAACTAATAGCCTGCATAGGCAGTAATGGTGGTGATCACAGTGTGCTGATCGCATGGCTATGAGATTGTAACTAATAGCCTGCATAGGCAGTAATGGTGGTGATCACAGTGTGCTGATCGCATGGCTATGAGATTGTAACTAATAGCCTGCATAGGCAGTAATGGTGGTGATCACAGTGCGCTGATCGCATGGCTATGAGATTGTAACTAATAGCCTGCATAGGCAGTAATGGTGGTGATCACAGTGTGCTGATCGCATGGCTATGAGATTGTAACTAATAGCCTGCATAGGCAGTAATGGTGGTGATCAGTGTGCTGATCGCATGGCTATGAGATTGTAACTAATAGCCTGCATAGGCAGTAATGGTGGTGATCACAGTGTGCTGATCGCATGGCTATGAGATTGTAACTAATAGCCTGCATAGGCAGTAATGGTAGTGATCACAGTGTGCTGATCGCATGGCTATGAGATTGTAGCTAATAGCCTGCATAGGCAGTAATGGTGGTGATCACAGTGTGCTGATCGCATGGCTATGAGATTGTAGCTAATAGCCTGCATAGGCAGTAATGGTGGTGATCACAGTGTGCTGATCGCATGGCTATGAGATTGTAACTAATAGCCTGCATAGGCAGTAATGGTGGTGATCACAGTGTGCTGATGGCATGGCTATGAGATTGTAACTAATATCCTGCATAGGCAGTAATGGTGGTGATCACAGTGCGCTGATCGCATGGCTATGAGATTGTAACTAATATCCTGCATAGGCAGTAATGGTGGTGATCACAGTGTGCTGATCGCATGGCTATGAGATTGTAACTAATATCCTGCATAGGCAGTAATGGTAGTGATCACAGTGTGCTGATGGCATGGCTATGAGATTGTAACTAATAGCCTGCATAGGCAGTAATGGTGGTGATCACAGTGCGCTGATCGCATGGTTATGAGATTGTAACTAATAGCCTGCATAGGCAGTAATGGTGGTGATCACAGTGTGCTGATCGCATGGCTATGAGATTGTAACTAATAGCCTGCATAGGCAGTAATGGTGGTGATCACAGTGTGCTGATCGCATGGCTATGAGATTGTAACTAATAGCCTGCATAGGCAGTAATGGTAGTGATCACAGTGTGCTGATCGCATGGCTATGAGATTGTAACTAACACCCTGCATAGGCAGTAATGGCGGTGATCACAGTGTGCTGATCGCATGGCTATGAGATTGTAACTAATAGCCTGCATAGGCAGTAATGGTAGTGATCACAGTGTGCTGATCGCATGGCTATGAGATTGTAACTAATAGCCTGCATAGGCAGTAATGGTGGTGATCACAGTGCGCTGATCGCATGGCTATGAGATTGTAACTAATAGCCTGCATAGGCAGTAATGGTGGTGATCACAGTGTGCTGATCGCATGGCTATGAGATTGTAACTAATAGCCTGCATAGGCAGTAATGGTAGTGATCACAGTGTGCTGATGGCATGGCTATGAGATTGTAACTAATAGCCTGCATAGGCAGTAATGGTGGTGATCACAGTGTGCTGATGGCATGGCTATGAGATTGTAACTAATAGCCTGCATAGGCAGTAATGGTAGTGATCACAGTGTGCTGATGGCATGGCTATGAGATTGTAACTAATAGCCTGCATAGGCAGTAATGGTAGTGATCACAGTGTGCTGATCGCATGGCTATGAGATTGTAACTAATAGTCTGCATAGGCAGTAATGGTAGTGATCACAGTGTGCTGATGGCATGGCTATGAGATTGTAACTAATAGCCTGCATAGGCAGTAATGGTAGTGATCACAGTGTGCTGATGGCATGGCTATGAGATTGTAACTAATAGCCTGCATAGGCAGTAATGGTAGTGATCAGTGTGCTGATCGCATGGCTATGAGATTGTAACTAATAGTCTGCATAGGCAGTAATGGTAGTGATCACAGTGTGCTGATCGCATGGCTATGAGATTGTAACTAATAGCCTGCATAGGCAGTAATGGTAGTGATCACAGTGTGCTGATCGCATGGCTATGAGATTGTAACTAATAGCCTGCATAGGCAGTAATGGTAGTGATCACAGTGTGCTGATGGCATGGCTATGAGATTGTAACTAATAGCCTGCATAGGCAGTAATGGTAGTGATCACAGTGTGCTGATGGCATGGCTATGAGATTGTAACTAATAGCCTGCATAGGCAGTAATGGTAGTGATCAGTGTGCTGATCGCATGGCTATGAGATTGTAACTAATAGTCTGCATAGGCAGTAATGGTAGTGATCACAGTGTGCTGATCGCATGGCTATGAGATTGTAACTAATAGCCTGCATAGGCAGTAATGGTAGTGATCACAGTGTGCTGATCGCATGGCTATGAGATTGTAACTAATAGCCTGCATAGGCAGTAATGGTGGTGATCACAGTGCGCTGATGGCATGGCTATGAGATTGTAACTAATAGCCTGCATAGGCAGTAATGGTGGTGATCACAGTGTGCTGATGGCATGGCTATGAGATTGTAACTAATAGCCTGCATAGGCAGTAATGGTAGTGATCACAGTGTGCTGATCGCATGGCTATGAGATTGTAACTAATAGCCTGCATAGGCAGTAATGGTGGTGATCACAGTGTGCTGATCGCATGGCTATGAGATTGTAACTAATAGCCTGCATAGGCAGTAATGGTAGTGATCACAGTGTGCTGATGGCATGGCTATGAGAGGGTAACTAATAGCCTGCATAGGCAGTAATGGTGGTGATCACAGTGCGCTGATGGCATGGCTATGAGATTGTAACTAATATCCTGCATAGGCAGTAATGGTGGTGATCACAGTGTGCTGATGGCATGGCTATGAGAGTGTAACTAATAGCCTGCATAGGCAGTAATGGTGGTGATCACAGTGTGCTGATCGCATGGCTATGAGATTGTAACTAATAGCCTGCATAGGCAGTAATGGTGGTGATCACAGTGTGCTGATCGCATGGTTATGAGAGTGTAACTAATAGCCTGCATAGGCAGTAATGGTGGTGATCACAGTGTGCTGATGGCATGGCTATGAGATTGTAACTAATAGCCTGCATAGGCAGTAATGGCAGTGATCACAGTGTGCTGATCGCATGGCTATGAGATTGTAACTAATAGCCTGCATAGGCAGTAATGGTAGTGATCACAGTGTGCTGATCGCATGGCTATGAGATTGTAACTAATAGCCTGCATAGGCAGTAATGGTGGTGATCACAGTGTGCTGATCGCATGGCTATGAGAGTGTAACTAATAGCCTGCATAGGCAGTAATGGTGGTGATCACAATGCGCTGATCGCATGGCTATGAGATTGTAACTAATAGCCTGCATAGGCAGTAATGGTGGTGATCACAGTGTGCTGATCGCATGGTTATGAGATTGTAACTAATAGCCTGCATAGGCAGTAATGGTAGTGATCACAGTGTGCTGATCGCATGGCTATGAGAGTGTAACTAATAGCCTGCATAGGCAGTAATGGTGGTGATCACAATGCGCTGATCGCATGGCTATGAGATTGTAACTAATAGCCTGCATAGGCAGTAATGGTGGTGATCACAGTGTGCTGATCGCATGGTTATGAGATTGTAACTAATAGCCTGCATAGGCAGTAATGGCGGTGATCACAGTGTGCTGATCGCATGGCTATGAGATTGTAACTAATAGCCTGCATAGGCAGTAATGGTGGTGATCACAGTGTGCTGATCGCATGGCTATGAGATTGTAACTAATAGCCTGCATAGGCAGTAATGGTGGTGATCACAGTGTGCTGATCGCATGGCTATGAGATTGTAACTAATAGTCTGCATAGGCAGTAATGGTGGTGATCACAGTGTTCTGATCGCATGGCTATGAGATTGTAACTAATAGCCTGCATAGGCAGTAATGGTGGTGATCACAGTGTGCTGATCGCATGGCTATGAGATTGTAACTAATAGCCTGCATAGGCAGTAATGGTGGTGATCACAGTGTGCTGATCGCATGGCTATGAGATTGTAACTAATAGCCTGCATAGGCAGTAATGGTGGTGATCACAGTGTGCTGATCGCATGGCTATGAGATTGTAACTAATAGCCTGCATAGGCAGTAATGGTGGTGATCACAGTGTTCTGATCGCATGGTTATGAGATTGTAACTAATAGCCTGCATAGGCAGTAATGGTGGTGATCACAGTGTGCTGATCGCATGGCTATGAGATTGTAACTAATAGCCTGCATAGGCAGTAATGGTGGTGATCACAGTGTGCTGATCGCATGGCTATGAGATTGTAACTAATAGCCTGCATAGGCAGTAATGGTGGTGATCACAGTGTGCTGATCGCATGGCTATGAGATTGTAACTAATAGCCTGCATAGGCAGTAATGGTGGTGATCACAGTGTGCTGATCGCATGGCTATGAGATTGTAACTAATAGCCTGCATAGGCAGTAATGGTGGTGATCACAGTGTGCTGATCGCATGGCTATGAGATTGTAACTAATATCCTGCATAGGCAGTAATGGTGGTGATCACAGTGTGCTGATCGCATGGCTATGAGATTGTAACTAATAGCCTGCATAGGCAGTAATGGTGGTGATCACAGTGTGCTGATCGCATGGCTATGAGATTGTAACTAATAGCCTGCATAGGCAGTAATGGTGGTGATCACAGTGTGCTGATCGCATGGCTATGAGAGTGTAACTAATAGCCTGCATAGGCAGTAATGGTGGTGATCACAGTGTTCTGATCGCATGGTTATGAGATTGTAACTAATAGCCTGCATAGGCAGTAATGGTGGTGATCACAGTGTGCTGATCGCATGGCTATGAGATTGTAACTAATAGCCTGCATAGGCAGTAATGGCGGTGATCACAGTGTGCTGATCGCATGGCTATGAGATTGTAACTAATAGCCTGCATAGGCAGTAATGGTGGTGATCACAGTGTGCTGATCGCATGGCTATGAGAGTGTAACTAATAGCCTGCATAGGCAGTAATGGTGGTGATCACAGTGTGCTGATCGCATGGCTATGAGATTGTAACTAATAGCCTGCATAGGCAGTAATGGTGGTGATCACAGTGTGCTGATCGCATGGCTATGAGATTGTAACTAATAGCCTGCATAGGCAGTAATGGTGGTGATCACAGTGTGCTGATCGCATGGCTATGAGATTGTAACTAATAGCCTGCATAGGCAGTAATGGTGGTGATCACAGTGTGCTGATCGCATGGCTATATATAGTGTGTATATATATAGATAGATACAAATTACCAAAAGACACGACCAATCCCGTGCCATCTTTTACTTATGGAAAGAGCCATATACAGATAATAATAGAACAAGAAAGAACAGTACTGTACAACGACTCAGATGCAAAAATACTTCAATTTTATTTATATAGGAAAAAGTTTTTTCATACAAATAGAAAAAGATAAAAAGTAGAGACAGACGGTTTCATGCCACCAGGTGGCGCTCTCACCACAGCATACGGCAGGTACAAGTACACATGCAACGATAATATTGTTATTAGTAAGTACACAACCTAGGGCTCGCCTATAAGAAAGTGGCCCATGGTAGGGTACATTACAGAGATAGTAGTGCAAAGAGCCGCTGATCAAGATACCAAAGGATCAATATGCCTAATGGCTAAAAGTGTCCCTCGACCAGCAGTAGTACTGTTACCATACCTGGAGATGTGGTGGGAACCCTGAACCCCGACCTATAGGTTTCGTTAGTTCTTCTTCCGGAAGAATACTAATAACAATATTATCGTTGCATGTGTACTTGTACCTGCCGTATGCTGTGGTGAGAGCGCCACCTGGTGGCATGAAACCGTCTGTCTCTACTTTTTATCTTTTTCTATTTGTATGAAAAAACTTTTTCCTATATAAATAAAATTGAAGTATTTTTGCATCTGAGTCGTTGTACAGTACTGTTCTTTCTTGTTATATATATAGATAGATAGAGGGATAGATAGATAGAGGGATAGATAGATAGATAGATAGATAGATAGAGGGATAGATAGATAGGGGGATAGATAGATAGATAGGGGGATAGATAGATAGAGGGATAGATAGATAGATAGATAGATAGATAGATAGAGGGATAGATAGATAGAGGGATAGATAGATAGATAGGGGGATAGATAGAGGGATAGATAGATAGAGGGATAGATAGATAGATAGATAGAGGGATAGATAGATAGGGGGATAGATAGATAGATAGGGGGATAGAGGGATAGATAGATAGAGGGATAGATAGATAGAGGGATAGATAGATAGATAGATAGAGGGATAGATAGAGGGATAGATAGATAGATAGATAGATAGAAGGGATAGATAGAGGGATAGATAGATAGAGGGATAGATAGAGGGATAGATAGATAAAGGGATAGATAGAGGGATAGATAGATAGAGGGATAGATAGATAGATAGATAGATAGAAGGGATAGATAGAGGGATAGATAGATAGATAGATAGATAGAGGGATAGATAGATAGAGGGATAGATAGATAGATAGAGGGATAGATAGATAGAGGGATAGATAGATAGAGAGATAGATAGATAGATAGAGGGATAGATAGATAGAGGGATAGATAGATAGAGGGATAGATAGATAGAGGGATAGATAGATAGATAGATAGATAGATAGATAGATAGATAGAGGGATAGATAGATAGAGGGATAGATAGATAGATAGAGGGATAGATAGATAGAGGGATAGATAGATAGAGGGATAGATAGATAGATAGATAGAGGGATAGATAGATAGAGGGATAGATAGATAGAGGGATAGATAGATAGAGGGATAGATAGATAGATAGAGGGATAGATGGATAGATAGAGGGATAGATGGATAGATAGAGGGATAGATAGATAGATAGATAGATAGAGGGATAGATAGATAGATAGATAGATAGAGGGATAGATAGAGGGATAGATAGATAGATAGATAGATAGATAGATAGATAGATAGAGGGATAGATAGATAGATAGAGGGATAGATAGATAGATAGATAGATAGAGGGATAGATAGATAGAGGGATAGATAGATAGAGGGATAAATAGATAGGGGGATAGAGGGATAGATAGAGGGATAGATAGAGGGATAGATAGAGGGATAGATAGATAGATAGATAGAGGGATAGATAGATAGAGGGATAGATAGATAGAGGGATAGATAGATAGAGGGATAGATAGATAGGGGGATAGATAGATAGGGGGATAGATAGATAGAGGGATAGATAGAGGGATGGATAGATAGATAGAGGGATAGATAGAGGGATAGATAGAGGGATAGATAGAGGGATAGATAGAGGGATAGATAGATAGATAGATAGAGGGATAGATAGATAGAGGGATAGATAGATAGATAGATAGAGGGATAGATAGATAGAGGGATAGATAGATAGAGGGATAGATAGAGGGATAGAGGGATAGAGGGATAGATAGATAGATAGATAGATAGATAGATGGATAGATAGAGGGATAGATAGAGGGATAGATAGAGGGTGTCACAAACCACCGGGGGGGTCACTCAGAAATCCCCCGCGCTGGCTACCAGTACGTCACAATCGGGGGGGTAACAAGTGGGGGTCACCCCTCCTTTATACCTCCCGACCGACAGACAGAGCACGTGATGCGCTCTCTAGCGCCCCTCTTATAGTCAGGCCAATTATGGAATTGCCCGACCATAAGCAAGGAGGCCGCTATACTACTTATGCCGATTATTGAAGGGTCCCCGGTGAGAGTAAGGTATATATTCCCCCGACCTCCGCGGGCGGAATATATAAAATCTCCCCGAATCTCACTGGCCTCCCCACAATAATCCTTGGCACAATTCGCTGCCACCAACCGATTTACGGTAACTATTAGCCGAACACACAGACGTGGGATTCAAGATCGAGATAACAGAACAGCCCAAGATTAATTATATAATTTAATCAGCCTAAAGCACACTAGAAACTACAATATATACAATAGGGAATCTACAGAATATACATATGTCAGAGTACAGTTACAATCAAAGCATGGGTTACAAACAGGCATACACAGTTCCAGCAGTTACCTTGTTGCGTCTGGCCACAGGGGGGCGCTGTACCCAGGTTTCTAGGATCCTTCCCACAGATGTTTCCTACACGTGCCCCCAGCGGAAAGAACACTGGAAAATGGCCGAAGTAGGGTTATCAACCTGGGCAAATCCAGGTCCCCTCCTACCTTAGTGACCTCAGAGGGAGCACTGCTCCACCCCTGGCTGGAGTTATGGACAATCCACAACATGGAATATGGGCCATAACTTGGCCTGGGAGCGTCGTAGGCGGACGCCAATGCTCTCATTGTGACAGTTATGAATTTAGCTACAGAACGAGGGGACTCATGACCTGTCTGCCAGTTCCCCATTGGCTGATATCACGCCTGGGGCATTTCCCAATGTCCTGCTCCCATAAAAAGGGTGTGCCGGCATCGTCCGCATGCGGAGACACCATTTTTATGGTTGCCATATTTATCGGAAATATGGCTTGCGAGATATGAACCATTTTTTACTGGAGTCGTTCTGTCTGGCTATTTCCATAGCCTTGCTAACTAGCTAGCAGCCCCCACTACAGGGTCACGGCAGGGAGTCATCCTGTGTCCATTGTCCCCAAGCCACCTAATTTCCATATCACAGGAGATGGCCATGGAGGTGTAAGTGGAACACTGAGAACAAGAAGGGAGGGGGCACTGCCAGGGAGTGATGAGGGATTATGACTGGAGTCATAATTCATCTTCATATCCCGGGATTTGCCTCACACCTCCCCCCTTTTGAGGGCGCTAGGGGGCAGCACACTCCGGTGTTCCCCCGTGCGCCCGTCCGCGACCTCTCCTTGTCGGGACAGCCCGTCTGCGTTACCGTGGTCACGGCCCCTTTTGTGGCGAATGGTGAAGTTGTATTGCTGGAGCGCAAGGCTCCATCGCAACAATCGCCCATTCGTCCCAGAGACGGTGTGCAACCAGCTGAGGGGATTGTGGTCCGTCTCCACGATGAAGTGGCGCCCGTATAGATAGGGTTGCAGACGCTGCAGGGCCCACACTATGGCCAGGCACTCCTTCTCCATCGTGGAATAGGCAACTTCCCTTGGTAACAGCTTCCTGCTCAGGTACAAGACTGGGTGCTCTTGGCTCGCAGAGTCCACCTGGCTGAGCACCGCACCGAGGCCGAAGTCACTGGCGTCGGTCTGTACTACAAACGGCCGCGTGAAGTCGGCTGCCTGTAGCACGGGCGGGCTGGACAGGGCGTCCTTTAGGGCCCGGAAGGCTGTCTCGCAGTCCATTGTCCAATCGACTGCAGAGGGCAGCTTCTTCTTGGTGAGGTCCGTCAAGGGCTTTGCCAGGCTACTATAGCATGGAACAAACCTCCTATAGTACCCAGCGGTCCCCAAGAAGGACATCACCTGCTTCTTGGTCCTGGGGGTGGGCCAGGATGCGATGGCTTCCACTTTCTCAGGCTCGGGCTTCAGTGTTCTCCCGCCTACCCGGTGACCGAGGTACTGGACCTCGCTCATGGCCAGCTGACACTTTCCCGGCTTGATGGTCAAACCTGCCCGGTGGATCCGCCTGAGCACCTGTGCTAGATGCTCTAGGTGGTCCTCCCAGGTGGGACTGAAGACGGCAATGTCATCCAGGTACGCGGCCGCGTACCCTTCAAGTCCCTTGAGCAGGGTGTTGACCATCCGCTGGAAAGTGGCAGGGGCATTCCTCATCCCGAATGGCATCACCGTGGACTCGTACAGTCCAAATGGGGTAATAAAGGCAGAGCGTTCCCTGGCCTTGCGAGTCAGGGGGATCTGCCAATATCCCCGGCTCAGATCCATGATGGTCAGGTACTGAGCCCCGGCCAACTGATCGAGCAGGTCATCGATGCGTGGCATTGGGTACGCATCGGCGACCGTGACCGCATTGAGCCCCCTGTAGTCCACGCAGAACCGAGTGGTTCGGTCCTTCTTAGGGACGAGGACTACAGGCGAGGCCCAAGCGCTGTTGGATGCCTGGATCACCCCCAGCTTCAGCATCTCGTCAATCTCCTGGCGCATGTGTTGCTGCACCTCCAGGGAGACCCGATATGCTGAACGCCGGATCGGGGGATGATCCCCAGTGTCCACGTGATGGACAGCCAAGTCAGTCCTTCCGGGCTGGTTGGTAAACAACCCCCGGAAGGGGAGGAGGGTGGCCCACAGCTGGGACCGTTGGTCTTCCAAGAGCTGGTGGCCAACCTCCACATCCTCAATGGATCCGCCTGCCCTAACCTGGGCTAGCATATCCAAGAGGGTTTCCGCTTCTCCCTCCTCGGGCAGGTTGCACACGGGGAGCGCACATGCCTCCCGCTCATGATGTGCCTTCATCATGTTCACATGGAAGGGCTTCCGCCTTCCACGGGCAGGGTCCAGGGTGACCAGGTACGTTACAGGGTTGAGCTGCTGGTACACGAGGTATGGGCCTTCCCAGGCTGCCTGAAGCTTGTCCTGTGGTACGGGGACCAGTACCCACACCTTTTGTCCCACTTGGTAGGTCCTCTCACAAGCGTTCTGGTCGTACCAACGCTTCTGATCGGCCTGGGCTTGAGCCATATTGTCGTGTACCAGTTGCGTCAAGGCCTGCATTTTGTCCCGGAAGCGCATGACATACTCGATAACCGACACTCCAGGGGTGGCCAAATCCCCTTCCCAAGCCTCTTTCACCAGAGCCAGGGGGCCCCGCACACGTCGCCCGTACAGGAGCTCAAACGGTGAGAATCCTGTTGAGGCCTGTGGAACCTCCCGGTAAGCAAATAACAGGTGTGGGAGATACCGCTCCCAGTCACGCCCATGGGAGTCGACCAACATCTTAAGCATCTGCTTTAAGGTGCCATTGAACCACTCGCACAGGCCATTAGTCTGTGGATGGTACGGGCTGGCCACCAGATGTCGCACCTGGACTTGCTTACAGAGGGCCTCCATCAGCTGGGACATGAATTGGGTCCCCCGGTCAGTGAGCATTTCCTGGGGAAAACCCACTCGGGAGAAAATCTCCAGCAATGCGGTGGCCACCTTGTCAGCCCGAATGGACGACAAGGCCACTGCTTCTGGGTACCGGGTGGCATAGTCCACTACCGTCAGTAGGAAGCGTTTCCCGGAGCTGCTGGGGATGGCCAGCGGGCCGACCAGATCCACAGCCACCCTCCTGAAAGGCTCATCGATGATTGGCAGAGATACTAGTGGGGCTTTGGGGTGTGGCCCCGCCTTCCCCACTCTCTGACAGGTTTCACACGAACGGCAGTAGGCAGCCACATCGGCCCCCATTTTTGGCCAGTAGAAATGCTGGTTTAACCTGGCCTTGGTCTTAGCGATCCCTAGGTGTCCGGCCATCGGAATCTCATGTGCGATCCGCAACAACTCCGTCCGGAACGGATAGGGTACCACCAACTGTCGGTCCCTGGGCCACGCCTCCGGTGAACCCTGCTGGACCGTGGCCCGGTACAGCCGTCCTTGGTCCCAGACCACTCGCTCCGGGTCCGAGTCCGAGGGAGGCTGTGCCGCCTGCTCCTTAAGAGCTTTCAGGCTGTCGTCAGCTTCTAACGCTGCCTGAAACCCCTGACTAGATGTGGCCAGAATCGACGAGACTGTCACATCTTCGGTCAGTACCCCGGGACCTGTGTCCTGGCCTCCACCTGACTCGGCTGCCACTTGGTCAGAAGGGGAAGAGCTATCGGACCTCCGGGAGGCCCCTTGGCTTCCAGCACTCCCACTGCGGGTGACAGCGGCCACAGCCGCTGCGACCGTGGGTCGTGCCTGCTCCTCCTCCGTTCCTGACCAAGTCGCCGGTTCAGGCAGACCTACCTGGCTTCCTGACACCCCGGTTGTGGGGGAACCATGCACCGAGATCTTACCTGGGAGCACTTCCGCTCCTGGACCGGCCCCAATCTCACCTGCCTGTTCCCCTCCTGCAGCAACAGAACCCCGCTGTGAAATCTCTGGGGACCCCACATTTGCTGTGGTAGCCCCCACCCCACACACTGGTCCTCCCCCTGCAGCACCCTGCTCTCTGCTTATCCCTGCAGAGGGCAACAGATCCCAGCTCACAGGCTGGTTACTTGTAGAGGCATTGTCACACCTTTCTCTGACCCCCTCCCCTGTCACAGCTGCAGCTGCGTGTGTGTCTATGGTGTCTGTGCAAGCAGAAATATCAGAGTTCACTCCCTCCTCCCTTACATCATTCATAGATAACACATTAACATTGTCAGGAGTCATGTCAGTACTGGCTGAAGGTTCAGCCCTTGGTTGGGGCCCAAACTGGGAGGTTATCTGCCCCAAATCTGTCCCAAGTAGCACGTTTGCAGGGATCCGATCAGTTACCCCCACCTCCCTCACCCCCCGCCCTGCGCCCCAGTCCACATAAATGTCAGCAACAGGCAGCGCCGGGTCAGTGCCTCCAATCCCGGAGACAGCGAGGGTTTTTCCAGGGATCAAGTCTTGGGGGGACACCAGCTCAGGCCGCACCAGAGTCACCTCCGAGGCGCTGTCTCGCAGTCCTATGGTCACAGACCGGCCGACGGTGACAGGTTGGAAGCTGTCCAGGGACCTACCACCACCCCCACCCACACAATACACCTTGGGCGGCCCTTGGGACGGGGACGGAGCCGGGGCCTTGGGACGCTGAGGGCACATGGCCTTGAAGTGTCCAGGTAGGTTGCACTGGTGGCACCGTCTTGGCTCTGCCACGGGCCTGGAGAGGGGAGTTGAGGGGGACACCCCCTGCAGTCTAGGGGCAGGTGGGGCAGTCGCAGAGTTCATCTTACCCCCTCTCCAGGTGCTGCTGGTGGCTGCTCTCCTGGCTTCAGGAGCCCGATTGTTGGTGTAGTCATTGGCCAGGGCAGCTGTAGCCGTGGACCCCTTTGGCTTCTGGTCTCGGATGAACTGGCGGAGATCCTCAGGGCAGTTCCACAAGAGTTGCTCCGTGATGACCAAGTCCAGGATCTCTGGTCCGGTGGAAAGCTGCAGGCCTTGGGTCCAGTGGTCGGCAGCTCGGGCAAGTGCCCGCCGGTGGTCAGCCCAGGAGTCCTTTGGTCCCTTCTGCAGGGTCCGGAACTTCTTGCGGTAGGACTCCGGAGTGAGGTTGTACTGTTGGATCAGGGCCCGCTTGATGGTGTCGTAGCCCTGATCTGCCTCAGCAGGCAAGTCCCCAAGGATATCCAGGGCCTTACCCCTTAAACGGGGGGTCAGGTATTTGGCCCACTGGTCCTTGTTCAGATGGTGCTGCAAGCAAGTCCGTTCAAAAGCAGTCAAGAAAGAGTCCAAGTCTCCATCCTTCTCCAGCACTGGGAAGTCCTCAACACGGACCTTTGGAAGTTTGGTGTCTTGAAGGTCACGTGTGGCTGATGAGGGCCGGAGCTGAGCTAGCTGCAGCTGGTAGTCACGCTCTGCCTGGCGCTCTTCACGCGCTGCCTGCCGCTCCGCAGCCTCAGCCTCACGCGCTGCTTGCCGCTCTGCCCTGCGCTCTGCCAGGAGTCCCTTGTAGCCCTCCTGGTCTCCAGCCTGGAGAAGGGCCATAGCCATTTGAAGAAGGCTATCCGAGCCTCCCAGGCTCGGTGGAATGGCACGTGGTGATCTGCGGCCCGCTGCGGAGCCTGGTGATTCACTGTCCCTTGCAGAGCGGAGGGCTGGCATCTGGCTCGTTGAGGACCCTTGGGTGAGCTGCTCCTCATCTTGTCCATAATTGCCAGCTTGTGCGCTGTCCTCTGCAGAACGGTTTTCTGGCGTCGAGCTCCTGGAGGACTCGTGGGCAACCTCCTCATTACTGCCCACAGCACCGTCCTCCCTCTCTTCGGCTCCTGCTTTAGCATTGGCCAGTTGCATAGCTCTGCTCCTGGTGCCATCAGCCATTCTTGCAGACTTTTGGTCACTGACACAGAACTGACACCTGATGCCTCCACACACCTTACAGTATCTGCACTCTGACACTCTAGTGTTGAGCTAGTCTGAAGACCCCAGCAGCCACAGCTGCTGCAGGCAGTCTTTAGTGTCTGGGAGTATGGGTCTCACACTCACACACACTATTATCTCGATCCCACCGCTATGCCACCAATATGTCACAAACCACCGGGGGGGGTCACTCAGAAATCCCCCGCGCTGGCTACCAGTACGTCACAATCGGGGGGGTAAGAAGTGGGGGTCACCCCTCCTTTATACCTCCCGACCGACAGACAGAGCACGTGACGCGCTCTCTAGCGCCCCTCTTATAGTCAGGCCAATTATGGAATTGCCCGACCATAAGCAAGGAGGCCGCTATACTACTTATGCCGATTATTGAAGGGTCCCCGGTGAGAGTAAGGTATATATTCCCCCGACCTCCGCGGGCGGAATATATAAAATCTCCCCGAATCTCACTGGCCTCCCCACAATAATCCTTGGCACAATTCGCTGCCACCAACCGATTTACGGTAACTATTAGCCGAACACACAGACGTGGGATTCAAGATCGAGATAACAGAACAGCCCAAGATTAATTATATAATTTAATCAGCCTAAAGCACACTAGAAACTACAATATATACAATAGGGAATCTACAGAATATACATATGTCAGAGTACAGTTACAATCAAAGCATGGGTTACAAACAGGCATACACAGTTCCAGCAGTTACCTTGTTGCGTCTGGCCACAGGGGGGCGCTGTACCCAGGTTTCTAGGATCCTTCCCACAGATGTTTCCTACACGTGCCCCCAGCGAAAAGAACCCTGGAAAATGGCCGAAGTAGGGTTATCAACCTGGGCAGATCCAGGTCCCCTCCTACCTTAGTGACCTCAGAGGGAGCACTGCTCCACCCCTGGCTTGAGTTATGGACAATCCACAACATGGAATATGGGCCATAACTTTGCCTGGGAGCGTCGTAGGCGGACGCCAATGCTCTCATTGTGACAGTTATGAATTTAGCTACAGAACGAGGGGACTCATGACCTGTCTGCCAGTTCCCCATTGGCTGATATCACGCCTGGGGCATTTCCCAATGTCCTGCTCCCATAAAAAGGGTGTGCCGGCATCGTCCGCATGCGGAGACACCATTTTTATGGTTGCCATATTTATCGGAAATATGGCTTGCGAGATATGAACCATTTTTTACTGGAGTCGTTCTGTCTGGCTATTTCCATAGCCTTGCTAACTAGCTAGCAGCCCCCACTACAGGGTCACGGCAGGGAGTCATCCTGTGTCCATTGTCCCCAAGCCACCTAATTTCCATATCACAGGACATGGCCATGGAGGTGTAAGTGGAACACTGAGAACAAGAAGGGAGGGGGCACTGCCAGGGAGTGATGAGGGATTATGACTGGAGTCATAATTCATCTTCATATCCCGGGATTTGCCTCACAGAGGGATAGATAGATAGAGGGATAGATAGATAGAGGGATAGATAGATAGATAGATAGAGGGATAGATAGAGGGATAGATAGAGGGATAGATAGAGGGATAGAGGGATAGATAGATAGATAGATAGATGGATAGATAGAGGGATAGATAGAGGGATAGATAGAGGGATAGATAGATAGAGGGATAGATAGATAGAGGGATAGATAGATAGAGGGATAGATAGATAGAGGGATAGATAGATAGATAGAGGGATAGATAGATAGATAGAGGGATAGATAGATAGATAGAGGGATAGATAGATAGATAGATAGGGGGATAGATAGATAGAGGGATAGATAGATAGAGGGATAGATAGATAGAGGGATAGATAGAGGGATAGATAGAGGGATAGATAGATAGATAGAGGGATAGATAGATAGAGGGATAGATAGATAGATAGATAGATAGAGGGATAGATAGATAGATAGATAGATAGAGGGATAGATAGATAGAGGGATAGATAGATAGATAGATAGAGGGATAGATAGAGGGATAGATAGAGGGATAGAGGGATAGATAGATAGATAGAGGGATAGATAGATAGATAGATAGATAGAGGGATAGATAGATAGATAGATAGATAGATAGATAGATAGATAGATAGAGGGATAGATAGAGGGATAGAGGGATAGATAGATAGATAGATAGAGGGATAGATAGAGGGATAGAGGGATAGATAGATAGATAGATAGAGGGATAGATAGATAGATAGATAGATAGATAGAGGGATAGATAGATAGAGGGATAGATAGATAGAGATAGAGATCCCGCCCACCATTCCTAGGAGTAAGCAGCATCGAAGATGAGCTCCTGAGTTTTTCATCATTTATACCTTGTAATGAGCAAACAGTAAGACAAAACCTGGAAAAATTGGACTCCGTGGAAGAGGAAAGTGAGCTGGACTGAGCTGGACTAAAGATTTTTATGAAAAAAGAGGAAATAGAGGATTTAAAGGACATAAGAAAAAACCTGTTGAAGGACAGATCACATACAACAGGAGGACTCCAGACTGACTCCCAGCGATCTGCACATCCAAAAGGTAGGAGCATCCTCCATCCATACCACAACCTACAGACAGTGCTGTAATTACATCTCTGATAAATAAGGATTATTATAAAAATGGAAGATATAAATGTAGAACAAGTAACTGGGCAGAGAGCAGAGCTGGAGACACGGGACACCAGGGGGTCACAAACTCTGGAAATCACATACTCTGAAGGGCAGAAAAGCATTCATGCGCAAAAAGCCATAAAACATGCAAAGATTAGAGAAGATCCAGAGACCCTCTTTACTGATTTTACCTCTAAAGAGAAAGATAAAAGAAAAACCAATTTATTATTTTTCACAGACCAACCCTTAGCCTGGCACACCGCTCTGTGCAAACAATATAAGCATACATCCAAGAACGGCATTAATAAGGGCTGGCAGATCAGAATTAGAAACCAAAAAGAAGACGAGACCAACTCACTGACCATAAACGTGTATAATAATGGCACAATCATGGTACAAGGGACTGAGGAAAACTTACAGAAATTTAAAGACCGCTTTTCTCAAATTAAACTCCAGGCACAAAATTGCAAAGAACAACAAACCCCAGCAGCCACCATCACCTCTACAGAGACCTCCAGAGACAGAACTGCAGCCCCCAACACTTCACACCCCTCACCCGAGACCCTCAGAGACTGTTTATCTCAACTAGAAAGAGACCTACAAATTTTGGAGAAATTCAGCTCCACATGGGCACTACCGATCAACCTAAAGAAAACCAACATCATGGTGTTCCAGAAGAGAAAAAGAAGATTTGACCAGCATCCTTCATTTGTCCTAAACGGCTGCACTCTAACAGGAACAGACAAATACACCTACTTGGGCCTGGAAATTCACCAGTCAGGGAGCTTCAAACAAGCCATAGAGACCCTGAAAAACAAGGCCTGCAAAACCTTTTATGCCATCCGAAGGAAATTGTATCATCTGAAGCCACCAGTGAGGGTCTGGCTAAAAATCTTCGATTCCATCATTGCCCCAATCCTCCTGTATGGCAGCGAAGTCTGGGGCCCTCACACTTACCCAGATTGGTCAAGGTGGGATTCCAGCTCAACAGAAATATTCCACCTGGAATTCTGTAAGCACCTTCTCCAGGTCCATCGAAGCACCTCCAACAGCGCCTGTCGAGCTGAGCTGGGCAGATTCCCTCTACACCTAGCAGCTCTGAAGAGGTCACTATCATTTCAGGCTCACCTACAGAGTAGCAATCCAAGCTCCCATCACCACAAAGCTCTGATATATATACGTGGGCCAGATGAACCAGGACCCCTGGCACAGCCCTCCCAAACCCAACTGGACAAAATAACCAATCACAGCAGCCTGACAAGAACCAGAATCAGGAAGATGGTAGACGAGGGCCAGGAGAGGTATGTCAGTGACTGGAGGACCGACATCAACACCTCACAGAAACTGACCACGTACCAGAGACTACAGAGAGACTACAGACTGGCCCCGTATCTGGAGAAAATCCCGGATCCCAGAGATCGCAGGACCCTGAGCCGATATAGACTCAGTGCCCACAGTCTAGCCATCGAATCCGGTCGACACAAGCAGAGCTACAAGCCCAGGGAGGACAGACTGTGCCAACACTGTGACCTGGAGGCCCTGGAGGATGAAACCCACTTCCTGCTACACTGCACCAAGTACTCAGCAGTGAGGGACACTCACTTCAGGAGACTCTCCCATCTCTTCCCGGATTTCAGCTCCATGAAGGAGGAAGAGAAAATATATATCCTGCTGGGGGAAGAAGAGAGCGCAGTGGAGATAGCAGCGCAGTATGTGAGCGAATGTCATAGACTTCCAGAGAGAGAACTATGATAAGTCATGGACTTCCATAGCCCCCCCATCCCAGATGTGGCCCCCCAATCCCCACCCTGGTTATGCCCCATCCACCGCTACCACAGTCCCCACCGTGGATATGCCCCATCATAAGCCATGGACTTCCATAACCCCCACCCTAGAAGTGCCCCCACAGTCCCCACCCTGGATGTGCCCCATCCATCCTTCCTACAGTCCCCACCCACCATCCCCACAGCCCCAGCCCCTAATGTACACTTGCTTTGGCAAAACTAATTGTATTTGGTCCTGCCAATAAAGCTTATTTGATTTGATTTGATTTGATTGATTTGACTTTATACAATTTAAAGAAGAACTTCAAAGAAACCTTGGTGACAGAAATGCAAATGACCAAGTAATGAAAGAGATAAACAAACTGAGATGTGAATACAAGTCGGCCCTGCAGGAAATAAGAAGCAAAATGTGTGAACTGCAGCAAGAAAATGCCCGACTGAGACTGGAGATAACAGAGCTGAAGACTCCTGGACGCCTGAAACAGGAGGACGCCATAGAAACACAGAGGAGTGAAGACAACATGGCCTCCACTGGCCAGGAGGGAGCTATGGTAACTAACACCAGTACAGACACCATGGCCTCCACTGGCCAGGACACTGAGATACCAAATAACTCCAACAATATGAATGCTCCTGAAAATAACGTAAGTGAACCACAAACCAGAGATACAGAAAAGAGAAGAGAACCAGCCACCAGCAAAATCTCCAGCACAGACCCCCAGCTTCACCCACGTACCCCACCCGTGACCTCACAAAGTTTTGATACCATCCTAATAATGGACTCAAATGGGAAATACCTGAATACACTGCGACTATTCCCAGGCAAAAGGGTCAAACAAATCCGCTGTGCAACTATTGAGCAGGTGACAGCCGTCATCAATACCCCACGGTTTACAAGCCCAAATCATATTTTTATACACACAGGAACAAACAATCTGCCAGACCAACACCAGCAGATCGCAGGACAACTGACCCAACTAGCAAAGACGGCAAAACTAAAATTCCCAGACAGCAAAATAATTCTATCATCTCTGCTCCCAAGAAATGATGTATCAAGCCAAACTATCCAGAACATCAACACGGACCTGACCACCAGAATCAAGGCTGTGCCCGACGTGATCCTGGCACAACACCCCTCTATAAATCACCAACACCTCTATGACTACAAGCACCTAAACAAACAAGGGGTCAGCCTACTGGCCAAAGAGCTGAAGGACATTATACTAAACAGAGACCCCATGCCTGGACTCAACAACAACAACAAACCCATGGAAAGACCCAACAATGAAAAGGCAGGAAACCCCAATTTCATCACAGGAGGCCAGAAACAAAGCCCTTCACCCAACATCGGGCCATCAGAGGAGGAGACCACCATGGAGGGGACCATCAGCCCCACACAGAGACATGCAGGGCAGAGATATGGAAGAGATTAGAACCCTGCTCAGCACATTGTGCAGGAAACTAATGTGACTGGATCTAACACACCTATAAACCAGTCGTAAATCCAGAGTGTCTTACACAGCCGCACTCATTACAAGGTATATACACATGAGGTATATATAGAAAAAAAATGACCTCATTCACAATCAGCAGCTGGAGCATTTAAGGCCTGAGCACCTCGGCCTTTGGATGTAAAACAAATGACCCCGACTTTATTCAAAGACTGAAGAGTATAGACATTCAGATCCTCCTGGAAACATGGACCAGAGCTGAAAACGAATCTCCGGTGCTAATCGGATACAGGGAAATCTCTGTCCCTGCCCTTAAAAATAAAAACATCAAACAGGGCCGCTGCTCAGGAGGAATATTGATCTGGTATAAAGAAGAGCTCCACCAGTACATCACACCAGTGAAGAGAGGAGGCAGCCACATATGGATCAGAATCAGCAGCTCCATCCTCACCTCTCAGTCCGATGTCTACCTCTGCACCACCTATATACCACCGCCAGAGTCCCCCTACTTCAACCCAGACAGCTTTGAGATCTTACAAGAAGAAGCCACCCATTATCAGGTCCTGGGCAAAGTTCTCATCTTTAGAGACCTCAATGCAAGAACAGGGAGAGAAAAAGACTTTCTGACCACAGATGGAAACATCTACATATTTGGGGCAGAGAATGACAGTCACGACTCAGAACACTCAGAGAGAAACAGCTATGACAGTACAGTCAACAAAAGTGGCAAAAAGCTCCTGAACTTATGTAAAAGTTTAGGTCTTCATATTCTTAATGGACGTACAAAGGGAGACTCACTGGGAAGATACACACTAGACTCCCATGTAGGAAGGAGTGTAGTAGACTACGCCATTACAGATATGGACCCGGCAAATATTAGCACCTTCATAGTCACCCCACAAACGCACCTGTCAGACCACAGCCAACTTCTCCTGTACATGAAATCTACAGAGAAACCATCCACACAAAAGCCACAGCAGAGCAGCCTCTACAAGCGACCTCCATCCTATAAATGGTCCAAGACGTCAGAAATAAAATATAAAGAGGCTCCCAACAGACCGGAATTACAGGAGATGCTCCACAACTTCTACTGCTACAAGTACAAGTCAAACCCAGAAGGAGTGAATCAAGCTGCAAAAGACCTCAACAAAATATTCCACACCATGGCCAAATTGTCCGATCTCAAACAAGTCAACTACAAGAGGCCAAAAGAAAAGCAGATCAATGGTTGGTTTGACAAAGAGTGTAAAGCCGTTCGAAAGACCCTGAGAACAGCCTCAAACAATAAACACAGAGACCCCAACAACCCAGACCTGAGGGAAGCCTATGACACCATACAAAAGCAGTACAAAACCATCCTCAGGAGGAAGAAGCAGAGCTACATCTCTACCAAACTTAGCCAACTCCAAGACGCCCTCCAAGACAACTCCTTCTGGGAAATATGGAGCCACATGGACACAAAGAGCAAGAAAAAGACTGATACCCATATCCAAAATGGCAACATCTGGCTCCAGTACTTCAGAGACCTCTACAAAGACATCCCAAAAGAAGGACTAAGCCAAGAGCAGGAAAACATAACATCAAAACTAAAGGCAATGGAAGAGAAAATCAAAAACTTCCAAAACCCACTGGACACACCAATTACATTACAGGAAGTTGCAGAGAAAATCACTTCCATAAAGTGTAAAAAATCTAGTGGTCTGGATGGAATCCCCCCAGAGATGTTGAAGTACAGCCCACCAGAAATTCAAGCTGCAATGGTTAAACTGTTCAACATTGTGCTGAGTGCTGGTTACTTCCCTCGTACCTGGAACCAAGGACTCATTACACCGATCCACAAGAGTGGGGACAGGTATGACCCTGCCAACTACAGAGGCATATGTGTCAGCAGTAACTTGGGAAAACTGTTCAACAGCATCCTAAACAAAAGGATCATCAGTTTCCTTACCGAGCACAATGTCTTGAGCAAAAGCCAAGCAGGGTTCGTGCCAAACCACCGCACCACGGACCACATCTACACCCTGCACAGTCTCATTCAGAGCCACGTCCACAATACAAAGCATGGGAAGATATACGCCTGCTTTGTAGACTTTAAAAAGGCCTTTGACTCAGTGTGGCACCCGGGCTTGTTCTTAAAAATGCTGGAAAGCGGAATAGGAGGAAAGACCTATGATGTCATCAAAAGCTCCTACACCGAGAACCTCTGCAGCGTGAGTGTGAACGGTAGAAGAACGGCTTATTTCCAGCAGAGCCGAGGAGTCAGACAGGGCTGCAGCCTAAGTCCAACGCTCTTCAATATTTACATCAATGAGCTGGCTACTGCTCTAGAATCTTCACCTGCTCCAGGTCTCACACTCCATGACGCCCAGGTGAAATTCTTGCTCTATGCAGATGACCTACTGCTGGTGTCACCAACCGAGAAAGGTCTCCAAGACAACCTACAAATCTTGGAGAAATTCAGCTCCACATGGGCACTACCGATCAATCTAAAGAAAACCAACATCATGGTGTTCCAGAAGAGAAAAAGAAGATTTGACCAGCATCCTTCATTTGTCCTAAACGGCTGCACTCTAACAGGAACAGACAAATACACCTACTTGGGCCTGGAAATTCACCAGTCAGGGAGCTTCAAACAAGCCATAGAGACCCTGAAAAACAAGGCCTGCAAAACCTTTTATGCCATCCGAAGGAAATTGTATCATCTGAAGCCACCAGTGAGGGTCTGGCTAAAAATCTTCGATTCCATCATTGCCCCAATCCTCCTGTATGGCAGCGAAGTCTGGGGCCCTCACACTTACCCAGATTGGTCAAGGTGGGATTCCAGCCCAACAGAAATATTCCACCTGGAATTCTGTAAGCACCTTCTCCAGGTCCATCGAAGCACCTCCAACAGCGCCTGTCGGGCCGAGCTGGGCAGATTCCCTCTACACCTAGCAGCTCTGAAGAGGTCACTATCATTTCAGGCTCACCTACAGAGTAGCAATCCAAGCTCCCATCACCACAAAGCTCTGATATATATACGTGGGCCAGATGAACCAGGACCCCTGGCACAGCCCTCCCAAACCCAACTGGA